>NW_028040508.1:0-474 GCF_054177405.1 Leptonychotes weddellii | reverse complement strand
GAAGGGGACATATCCTGTCTGAAGTGGGGTGACCACTGCTTAACTTTGGTTGACTGCAGTCATGCAGTTGGGCAGATCCTGCGGTATCAGAGCTTAAGTGAAATCTGATTCTTTTTTTTTTTTTTTTTTAAGTAGGCTCCACGTTCAGCATGGAGCCCAATGTGGGGTCTGAACTCATGACCCTAAGATCAAGACCTGACCTAACATCAAGGGTTGGACGCCCAACCAACTGAGCCACCCAGGTGCCCCATGAAATCTGATTTTTTTTTTTAAAATTAATTAATTAATTAATTTATTTATTTTTATTCTTATGTTAATCCCCATACATTACATCATTAGTTCTAGATGAAGTGTTCCATGATTCATTGTTCGTGCACAACACCCAGTGCTCCATGCAGAACGTGCCCTCCTCAATACCCACCACCAGGCCAACCCATCCTCCCACCCCCCTCCCCTCTAGAACCCTCAGTTTGT
>NW_028040507.1:0-474 GCF_054177405.1 Leptonychotes weddellii | reverse complement strand
GGGCATGGATCTTCATATTTGCCCTTCCTGCTTCACAGTTTATAGTGAAGAGCAAACAAGGGAAACGAAGCACCTGAAAAGCCTCTGTGGACTCTGGAGGGCTACACAACTATAAATTCCATTCATTTGTTTCGAGAAAACTTACCAAAGCCAGACTCTTCTTCCATGAGTGTGCCACAGTGCCATAATTACTGTAATAGTAGAAGTTCTTCAGGAAACGGTTCACAGTTGTTGACTCATATATACCATATGGGTCATCTCAGAGCCCCATAAAGAAAAATCCTGAAAGACATGCCACTGATGTGAGTTGGTCCCTCCACACAAACCTTACAAAGGAGTTCTGCTGTGTCTCAGTATCAGAAAATATTACTGAACATCTAAGATGTGCCAAGGTGCTAGGGACAGAGAAGCACAGTGTGCTATTCAGCAGCAGCATTTTTATAATGGGTGTTTTTATTAATGCCCAAGAGTTAA
>NW_028040506.1:0-9691 GCF_054177405.1 Leptonychotes weddellii | reverse complement strand
AAAAATTTTTAGAGGGTTTTAATTGGCCTCACATCATATTCCTAAACCGTTTTGGGGCCAGTTGATCACTCATATGAGCTTTTCTGATACAAGAACATTATATTCCACTTAAATTACACAAGACATTTATGTGCCTCAAAAATTTAGACTTTTCTTTATACATATTTCTTATGAGGTTTATTATTAACTATTATATACATTGCAAATGGGAATAATTTCTACTTGGTTATTGTTTACTTGATTATTATTTGTATACAAGAATTAAATTGATTTTTGTACATTTATCCAGGAATGTACTATTTAATTGGATCCTATTATTAGTTTTCATTGTTTTTCCATTTTATCTTTTGGGATTTCTATATATACACACACTGATCTGCTATTCTTTTTAAAGTGAACTTAATGATACTGAGCAGAGAAGCAAAAATGTGTGTGTGTGTGTGTGTGCATCATGTTCATGATGATAGGATGCCAAGAATTTGAAAAGAAATAAAAAGTAAGTAGCTATGTTTTATTCATTTGATTCTGCATCATTTAGCATAGCTATCAGGACATGGAAGTTGCTATGTGGATGGCAATTAAATGAATGAGTGAATTAATGATCTACCCTCCTCCTAGTTTGGTTTCCTCAGTCCTGCCTTAATGTTCCTCTATGAGGCAGTTCATCACAAGGTCCTACCCATGTCCTGAGCTGAGCCCATGTTGGATATGACATCTAACAAGTCCTCAGGATACTACTAACATGACCTAAATAAGTAAGTACATTACTTAACCTCAAAGATCTAATGATCTATCAGGGCAGACAATATAAGTACAAATGCAAACATTAGAGAATAGTTTAATGTTAGAATGTGGTGCATCCCTGGACCCACCATGGCTGGTATGAATAGCAAACATACTTCCTATCTGAGCAATGTTTGTGTAGAAGATTCTGGGCTCATACCGAATCAGGGAGGGTATGTAACAAAGCAGTGTTTGAGGGGGAGTTAAGATCCTACATGAATAAGTGTATTGGGTGCCCAGTCTAAAGGGCAAGAAGAGGCACAAAACCAGGCCAAAAAAATCTGAAAACTAGATCGACAGAAAGTCTCATCAAGAACATTTTGGGACAAATGTCTTAAAACCAAAGTGGTGGTAACATAGGGATTCTGCATTTACCTAGTGCCTGGTGCATGACTGGAGGTGGGACTGGTTGCAGAACACTTGAAGGAACCTCACTGGGTCGGGATGAACCCACTGTGAGAGAATGTGTTACTCAGAGGAGAGAAACAATCATGGGTTCTGTAGGCCAAGGTAAGGTAATGAGATTTTTCTCAAGATGCAAGGGAAATCAATAGAGGATTTTCAATTAGGGGTGACATGACTTATGTTTTTAACAAAAATCTTCTGTTCACAGTATGGAACCTGAATGGGGTTGGCGGACAAACATGGGATTGGAAGGAGTTAGTGGGAGAACATCGCAGTGAGCTGGAGAGAGGTGGTTGTGGGCTGGAGCGGGAGGCTGGTGGTGGAGATGGAATGGTAACCACTGAAGCCTACTTGGAGGTAAACAGACAAGAAACATTCTCCAGTCAGGGACTTACTCAACTAGACTTCTTTGTCATTCCAGTGAGGGTTAAAGAACTCAAACTGGAGGTGAGAACACTCCAACAATCTGGGTGCTTTGGCCATCTGAGTGGAATTTTGTGGGTGCATTAAAGGTAGTTCAAGCATTGGGAAGGGGAGTTGATGGCTCTGTGAATAAAGTTTTCAGTGCTAACAAGTTTTGCTTTTTCAATCTTTAAAGTATATTTTATTTATTGTAATATAAAATAAATTTATTGTAATAAAAATACTTATTTCTGATAGTTCCAAGGTAACCCATGCAAAAACTTAAGGTGGACTTTATAAAATTCATTTTATCTGCTTAACAAACATTATAGGAGAATGTCTTTTAAATAAATGCATAACCATGCTTAGAAAATTAGAAGTTTTATGACCTGTTTCTAAACTATTTTTCATCTTAATTTTTTCCTTTTAATTCTAATATATTCTGTAAAAAACTATTACTGCTTTCCTGCCTGTAGTTTAGCCTATTATAAATCTGGTTAAATTAATGCGAAGTTAATGGCTATATTTTAGAGTAACCTCTTGAAATGTAATAGCTTTATTGGAACAAAACTATTTTTTGACAAAATTATGTGGAACTAATGAAAAATTAATTGCTTTATAAAATGCTGGCTTTTATATAAAACTAATAATTCCTGTACATCTCTTAATCCTCCCACAAACAGTTGGCAGGAAATAAAATCCAAGTTTACCAGTTCAAATTCCCTAAGATCTTCAGAGTCATTTTTATTTTTGCATGATCCAACCTTTTAACTTTTTCACAACTTTAATCTTAAAAAAACAGATTTCTAATTAAATTCAGGCCTATCATTCCCCTAAAGGGGAGTTAAAAACACCAAGTCTAACTCAGACTTGGGACCTGTGAGCTAGTACTTTTCCTTTCTTTACAGTTCACATTGGCATTTTTGTCTCCCTCTAATAAAATGTAATGGTTTTTATCTCTTAAGTTGATGCCTGGGACTATGTCTTTTATCTGTTGTTTACTGTGTTTCAACCCATAAATAAATCATGCAACAAAATAAATTACTTAATCCTGTGTTTGATTTGGAAACATATTAAAGGATAGATACAGAAGAAAAAAATCACTTTATGCCTCTGAATTGTTCACACTTTTATGATTTTGCATTGCGTTTGAACACTATCAAGGTGTCCTATCAATAACAATTGTACATAGGAACCATATTTGGAGATTTTTAAAAGTTTTTGCTACTTTTTGATTATGATGTGTTCAAATAAAACCCCCCCAACCTAACCTTTGTCATTAGCACTTGCCATGATTCTACTCTTTTAAATAATAATTCATTCTAGTGTATAACTATTTAGCAGAAAGATTATTAATCCCCAGCTACTTTTTAAAAACGAGGCAACGTATGATTATTTTATCCCCGTTTTATGCTTAACCATCCTTTCTGTTTTCGTTTAGTAACAGAAGCTTTCTTAACACTCTGAAAGAGAAAAATAAAACATCACCCAACCTAACTGTTTATTAAGCTCTTTTAGCACGAAAGGGAAAAAGTCCAAATTTCAAAACAGGTTTGGAGAATGCGATACGTGTGTTATCGAGAAGCATTCTCCTCCACAGACTTCTCCCCTTGAAAATGTTTTTTTTATACAGAGAATGGACCCTCATTTCTTAGGTTAATTGCTGGAATATGATGAGGTTTGGTTGAATTTTTAGTAATTTCCGGATTCTATTCCAGGACATTTGGGATAGAGCCCAAGAGCTTAGCATGTTTTCCTTTTTTCATGGTAAAATTGTGCAAATATGCATTAGAGTGTGAAAACAAACAGTCTAATACATTTTTGCAAAGCTCTTTATGTTTACTGTTTATTGCAGATACCAGATCCTAATTAAAATGCGCCAACAAAAGCCAAGATACAAAGAACAAAGATATAACGAAACTTCATCTTTTTAAAATATTTGTGATTAATCCTGGGGGATGTATGGCCTCCCAGCCCTGCAGTGGAATTCTAAAAGCCTTCTTGAACCACACCAGGAAGGTGATAGAATTCAGTATTGTCAGTGGTTCTAGAAAGACAAACCAGGCCATGATTGTTTTGGGGTGCTATCTACTTCTTAGAGAGGGCCTAATAATTCTTTAATTCAAGATTTTGATTTCTTATCACTACACATTGGAAAGGAATAGCAACCAATTTCAAAGAAGTAACCCAAAGAAGAGGTATTAAAAGCATATTTTGCAGGGAGAGATGGATTTAGATTTTTTTTTTCCATTGACATTTTCTATATGAGTGTGAGAGAAATTACGTTTTGGTTTTTGTACATTTAAGAGAATTAAAAAGGTCAATGGAAATATGAAGGACAGGGGCGCCTGGGTGGCTCCATTGGTTAAGCGTCTGACTCTTGGTTTCAGCTCAGGTCACAATCTCAGGGTGGTGAGATGGAGCCCCGCATCAGGCTCTGAGCTCAGCGTGGAGTGTGCTGGAGATTCTCTCTCTCCCTCTGCCTCCTCTGCCCCTTCCCCTGCTTGTGTGTGCACACACTCTATCTCTCAGATAAAGATAAGATAAATAAGATCTTAAAAAAAAAAGAAATATGAAGGACAGTGTCAATCAATGGAAAAGATAGGGATTTCAAGTCATACCAACCTGAATCTGAGTCAGTACTCTATAGCTTTGTGATCTCAGATCTTGTGATCTTTAACTTCTTGGAGCCTCAGTTTCTTCATTTCTAATATGGGGATAATAACAGTGTGATCTTATGGAGTTGTGAGAATTAAAAAGGTAAACTAGGTAACACACTCATCTTGTTAGACGCAAATACTTTTATTTCTTCAGGAGGAGGTGCATACTACAACCTGTGTGGTGAGGTTGAAGGAAAAACAGGAGAAGGATCTAGCAGATGAGGAATGCGAAGCATCACTTTACCCTTGCTCTATTTTGTTTGCATTTTAAAATTTTTCTTGAACAGCTTTTCTTTCCTATTTATTTATTATTTATTTTAGAAGGGCAGATTGCCAGAGAAGGGTACTCTGTATTTTTTCAAATGGAGAAATCTTGGGAAAGTCCTTCCTGTACTGCAGTAGTCTTCATAGTGTAATCCTTGACCATTTGTTTCAGCATCACCTGGGAACTTGTTAGAAATGCAAATTCTTGGGCCTCACCCCTCAGACCTACTGAATTTGGTAATGGAGTCTTATAATCTGTATTTTGACAATCTCTGAAGCTGGTTGTAATGTACATTAAATTCTGAGAACCACTGATGTATCTAATTTTTTTGTCTTCCTTTCTCTGTAACAGCAGCCTTAATAATGCACAAGTCCCAACATTCATGGAGGTTTCCCCTCCCTCTTAACTTAAGAGATGGTATGTTATAGTTTTTAAGAACATGGGACCTATATCTCAGCTCACTACTTATTAGCTCTGTGTTTTGGGGCAAGATAGTTGATGTCTCTGTGCCTCAGTTGCCTCTACTGTAAGATGGAGAAAGTAATAATATCTAGCTCACAGGAACTTTGTGAGAATGTAATACACTTAAGACAGTGCCAGACAAATAGAAAGCTCTGAAGAAATATGAGCTATTACTTTGTTATCTAGTGAATGTAGAAGACATTGCAAATGTAGAGAATTAGCAAACCAACCAGCCCATGAAGTATGGAATCTCAAATTGTGGCATATATTTTCTGTAATCATTCATTATTTTTTCAACAAAGATTTGTTGTCAGCTCAGTACAAGCCAGGCATTGTGAACGGTAGTAGAGATATGGTAGAAAATAAGAAAGATTTGATCTCTGCCTGTATGATGCTTAGAAGGAGAAAGAAGCATTGTAAAATAAATTCACAAGTAATTAATTAACCACAATTGTGATGAGTGCTTTGAAGGAAGAGAATAGCATACTATGAGAGTGTTTAACTGGTAACCTTGACTCAGCATATAGTGGGTGGTGGTGGAGGGTCAGTGAAACTTCCCTCAGAGAACCTGAAGCTGAGCCCTGAAGGATAAGTGGGAGTTTGCTAGGCAAAGAAGGGTGTGAGGCAAGCATTCCAGGGAAAGAGAACAGCATATATAAAGACACTGAGGTGGGTAGGAGCTTGGTGCTTTGGAGTAGCTGAAAAAGGCTAGCGTGGCCAGGATAAGGGGCAAGACAAGACTGAATTATCCCCAGGGTGATGGATAGCTATTGAGGGATTTAAGCAAGGAAGTGACGTTTGTTTTTAGAAAGGCTCCTCTAGCAAAGTGGGAAGAACGAACTGGAGGGGCCAGAGATGCTGCAAGGACAGTGGTGGCTATAGCTGTAATCCAGGAGAAAGGGGATGCTGGAGCAGGTGGAGAGAGGTTAGTGGAATTTGGGGATTGTGGATTTGGTGAGATACAGAGTAGGAGACGGAGGGAGATGTCAAGTATGCATCCCCAGGGTTACTGACGTTCAATTTCTTCAATAAGAAGCACATAGAAGGAGCAGGTTTTCTGGAATATCATAGGTTCAGTGGAGTATGAGGGGCCTGTAGAGCATCAAAGAAAGAACCTAGGGAAGACAATTGGTTACGTGACGTCGGAGATCTGGAGACTTGTCCAGTAAAGGGTGTGGTTGGTACGTATAGAGTAAGAGAATCAATGGGAATGGATAAGCTTATCCAGGCAGCCTTTAGATAAGAAGTTCTAAGATCGAGTGCGACAAAACACTGGCATTTACAAGTGAAGTAGAGGAGGACCAGGCCTTAAAGGGGGAATGCCAGATAGGTAGAAGACCAGACTGGGAGGTCACAGATGCTAAGGGTGAGAGGGCTTCACCATGGAGGAGGGAGTCAATGGGGCCAGGTATGATGGGAACTGAAAAGTTTCCATGGGATTAAGCTAAAGAAAGGTACTTGGCAACCTTAGTAAGATCAGTGTTTGAGGAAAAGTATCTTATGGAATGAATGGGAAATGAGGAAATGGAAACCATAAAGTTAGACATTTTTGGCTGGGCAGGAGCAAACAGAAATAAGATGATAATTTCAGGGTGCTATGTAGCAGAAGGGGGATGGTTATATATAGAGGAGAGAGTTGAACATATTTTAAAAATGGCAGGGAGACAATCGGAAGAAGTTGAAGATATGTGAAGAGGGTGTGTTGACAGTGGGGGTTTTGAGGAAGCAGGAGGGAGAAAGCTACAAGAGAGAAGGAGGGGTTGGCTTTAGGCAGCATTAGAAAGTAGAGGCAGCTCCTCTGTTATAACAGGAGGTCAGAGGGATGTGGTGAGTGTGGGTTTGTAGGTTTGGTGGTGGGGAGTTGAGGGGTTTCTATTTGGTGGCTTCTATTTTCTCTGTGAAGGAGTAGGCAAGGCCATCTGTTGAGTGTGATAGAGGAGGTGGGAAGGTTAAGGATTTGAGGAAAAGTGAAGACTGTTTGAAATAATCATTGAGAACGGAAGAGGGAGGTGATCAGAGACATGTGGCATGATTATTGTGAGATTCCTGATGAGACCGGTGACCGAGGATTTATAATGGTGTGTATGTTTGTGAGCCTCTGCTCCCAAAAGGCTGATAGACTGGTCGGGACACAAACACACAAACAGTTATCTACCACATAGAAATGCAGGGCATTGTGGGAGTTCACAGGAGGGAGGCTTCTAACTTGGGACCTAAGATAAGTAAGCATTAGCCAGGTAAAGAGATGGAAGAAAAATGTTTCAGCAGAGAGGGCAAATGTGAATAAGCTAAGAGGTGTGGGAAAACATGGCTCCCTTGGGAGGCTGAAGAAAGTTCCCAGGTGGAACACAGTGTGAGGGTGTGGGGGTGGGGGGATGCAAGTGGGACTGAGTGGTTAGAAGAGAAGTTGGACAGGGGGTAGGTGGGCAGCTCAAGCACTTTCTAAGCCAGTGGTTCACCGGGCGTGGTCCTTGAGCGAACAGGAGCCCGCAATGCCAACATCACCTGAGACCTTTGCAGAAAAGCTAATTCTTGGACCCTGACCCAGACCTAATTTTTCAGAAATTCTAGAAGTGAGCCCAGTGATCTGTGTTTTACCAATTCCTCCAAGTGATGTTGATGAACTCTAAAGCTTGAGAACAAGTGTTCTAAGCAATGAGGAGCCATTGATGGAAGTGACTTTTTGGCAAGAGGATGACATGATCAGAAGCATGTCATTTGGGAAATTGAAGGTCCTATTTGTGGATCCCAGCCAAGGATCTCAGCCGGGCTAAATTCTTCAGCTAGGTTACACCTCTTGGGGCAGGATCTCCCAGCCAGTGTCTCCAGGATGACCAGAACCAGCGGCACCCTTGGAAGATCGCTGATGAGTGTGCCTCTCCAGCAGCTCTCTGCTGCCCCCCTCTGTTCACAGGCCACATTCATGGTTCCCAGGCCCATGCTTCCCAGATGTTGATAAATCCAGTTTCAGCATCCCCCTGACTCTTTCTGTACCCTCAGGTTTGTCAGACGATGGGGAGAGAGAAAGGGAGGGAAACCTAGTCTAATGTCAATATAGTACATTAATTAGACACTATCATTTGACATTCTTTGAATGGATAACTCCAGAAAGCTCAGGAAAGAGTACCAATCAAGCAGTTACTTGAGATATCTTTGGGACAAGGCTGTATCTTATATCCTCTTGCATGTCCAGGAAACACTTTTTTTTTTAATACAGCATGCCGATATCTCTTCATAAAAGCTCTTTCAGGGGCAGAAGACAACTTGCATCTGAAATAAACTATTTGAAGGCTTTTTCCAAGGGTAATAAGGATGTGACATCGGAAGACCTGGTGTGGGATAAGCTGATTCCCTCAAATTCCACTGTCCATCCCTATCTTTACAATGAAATCTTGGTGAGTTGGCTAGTCTGCTCTTCATTTCATTTAGAGACATAGAGAAGGATGGCTTTCCTACAGACACAGATTGGTAAAGCTGTTTAAAGATAGTGGAATCATTTCAGGAAGAATAATATAGGTTACCTTTCATCCAGTGATAACCAAGCAAAATAATATGATGCCTCTTAAACATGTATGGGGCCATGTCTTCCGGTTGTGATGTCCAAAAGGGAGTTGCCTGCATTTGAACTCAGCCGTGTTGGTGTTAGAATCTTGGTTTCACCAGTCACCAGAAGTAATTTACCAAAAGTAACATGTTGGGCCTCCATTTTCTCTTTTGTAAAATGGGTTGTTGTGATAATTAGAGAGGATAATGTAATCTAGGGTAGCTAGTAGGTGATCACTAATTATTAGTTTTTATTGTCTGGTAGTATGTGAATGAAATTTTAGTCTTCTTACATTTCCATAATCACTTATCACTTCAATTTATTAAAAGTATTTCTCCTTTTCTTTTTTTTTTTAAAGATTTTATTTATTTATTTGAGACAGAGAGAATGAGAGACAAAGAGCATGAGAGGGAGGAGGGTCAGAGGGAGAAGCAGGCTCCCTGCCGAGCAGGGAGCCCGATGCGGGACTCGATCCCGGGACTCCAGGATCATGACCTGAGCCGAAGGCAGTCGCTTAACCAACTGAGCCACCCGGGTGCCCCGTATTTCTCCTTTTCTCGAGTTCTTATTTTATTCTCTGATGATCACCTTTAGGTTATCAGCACCTTTCTTGTGTGCCATAACTCTACCCACACATGTATCTACATGCATGACCATTCATATATCCTTCTCTTGAGTCTCAAAGAATCACGAGGGATCTCCCCTGCTCCTCTTCTTTCATAAACTTCAAAAGAAGTACTGTTTTTACTATAGCATTCATTAAGATAAGAAATAGCGTCTGACCTCAATGTGAGACAGGAGTCCACCAAAATCCTAAAGGAGAACACAGGCAGCAACCTCTTTGACCTCAGCCGAAGCAACTTCTTCCTAGAAACATCGCCAAAGGCAAGGGAAGCAAGGGCAAAAATGAACTATTGGGACTTCATCAAGATAAAAAGCTTTTGCAAAGCAAAGGAAACAGTCAACAAAACCAAAAGACAACTGACAGAATGGGAGAAGATATTTGCAAATGACATATCAGATAAAGGGCTAGTACCCAAAATCTATAAAGAACTCATCAAACTCAACACCCAAAGAACAAAGAATTCAATCAAGAAATGGGCAGAAGACATGAACAGACATTTTTCCAAAGAAGACATCCAAATGGCCAACAGACACATGAAAAAGTGC
>NW_028040505.1:0-474 GCF_054177405.1 Leptonychotes weddellii | reverse complement strand
ACCAGGAGGCCACTAATAATACCAAGAGGCTGGGGGATGCATCTGTGCTGGGGATCTTAATGCTTGGGACACCCCCTACCACCACCAAGGAAAATGGATAGGACTTGGGTCCCCTGAGGACAGTAGAGTGTGCATATGGCCGTGAGAAGGTGAAGCATGTGGTTAGAGCCAACAGGCCAGCTCCAGCCCTCCCCCAGCAATGGTGCCTTGGAATCTATCCAGTGCCCAGGGCCTGCATCTCTCCCACCCTTTCCCTGTCCCGTGTGTGTCCTGGATGTGCAGCTCTGTTCTGCTGTGGGCAGAGGGTCACAATTCTGTTCAGTTACCTCCCTTTTGGACTTAAATTCCTCATCTGCGAAAGGCAATTAAAGTGGCCTGCAGTTCCTGCCTACATTTTCAGTTTGTGGTTGTGTTTCTCCATCTTAAAACTTATGACCTAGATTAGAAATATTTCTAAGTAAAACATGAAGCAAA
>NW_028040504.1:0-474 GCF_054177405.1 Leptonychotes weddellii | reverse complement strand
GTGTGTGAAGGCCAGTGACTGTGTTTATGCTGGAGTCACTCCCGTACAGGACACTGTGAGGGCGGTCACACTGTGGGGCTGTGTTGTCACAGCTCACTAAACTCTAAGCACAGCGACAGCATCCTAGTGCGGGCACAGAAAGTCACCTAGGCATCTGGGGTCCATGATGGAGGGCCCAGTGTGACGTCATCCCATGCGCTGCCCTACGAAGGCATGAACCTGCCGCCCTGAAGGGGGAGGGCAGCAAGGTGTGGACCTGAGGCCGGTGGAACAGGTGGTTTGAAAAAGGAAAAGGAAGGGGGTGGAGCAAGATGGCGGAGGAGTAGGAGACCTGGATTTCGTCTCCTCTCAGGAATTCAGCGGGATAGGGATCACACCATTCTGAACACCTACAAACTCAACAGGAGATCGAAGAAAGGAATAGCAACAACTCTCTGAACAGAAAAGCGACCACTTTCTGGAAGGTAGGACGTG
>NW_028040503.1:0-474 GCF_054177405.1 Leptonychotes weddellii | reverse complement strand
GGCTCAGTTGGTTAAGCGACTGCCTTCGGCTCAGGTCATGATCCTGGAGTCCCGGGATCGAGTCCCGCATCGGGCTCCCTGCTCGGCAGGGAGTCTGCTTCTCCCTCTCCCACTCCCCGTTTGTGTTCCCTCTCTCGCTGTGTCTTTCTCTGTCAAATAAATAAATAAAATCTTTAAAAAAAAAAAAAAAAAAAAAAAAGTCCTAAGCATTGATATAACAAATAAACCAAAAACAGTGTATGGAATGCTTGGAAACCATGATAGGAAGAAACTCGAGATGGTTTTTTAATGGTGATATTTTCTTTTTTCTAACGATAGGTCTTATAAAATGTTCTTTGGCCCCAAATTTAAAGCTAAATCATTTTACCCTTGCAAATAAATTTAACTTCCTTTTGAAATCCTGACTCCAGAGTTTCCCTGTAGAAAGGTTTAGAGTTGGCAGTCCGGTTGGGGAGAAAGGACAAGAGAAGGAGG
>NW_028040502.1:0-474 GCF_054177405.1 Leptonychotes weddellii | reverse complement strand
CAGACTAGACAGAGCAGCTTTAGATGAAGAAATAACATCCTGAGGTATAAACCGTATAGATGATGACCCCTTGCGATCCTGATGACCCAGTTCTGTCTCTGTGGGAATTATGACTGAAAAAATTCCCTCAAGCGACCATTCTTCCTCAGCCGCACAACTCCGTCCAGCTGGATGTCCGTGTCCTCCTGCCCTCACGGTGGAGCAGAAATCCTTGAGGAAGATATTCAGACCTCAGCCGTAGGCGAGGTGGTCTTAGGAGGAGTAGAGACACAGATAGATGTTACAGATAAAAGAACCAGGCAACACTTGGTGAAAGACTAGCTCCACAGGTAGAGATTCTCCTTCAGAATAACTGTGGAGTGTGAAGTAGCGGAAGGGCCAGATGCATTCTAAGAGGCACCTTCAATACTTTGTTTTTACAGAGATAATAGTCATAGGAAGAGTGCTTTTGGCCTGTTTCTAAAGTGCTAGCTT
>NW_028040501.1:0-474 GCF_054177405.1 Leptonychotes weddellii | reverse complement strand
TACAGACTGATTTTTCACAATCTACTTCAGATTAATACTAATTTCGTTCCAGTAAAATTTTTCTCCATCATAGCGCCATTCTTTCCTTCCTCCTTTGTGAGATAATTGTCACACATATATAAAATAAATCTAACAATACAGTATTTTAATTATTGTCCCTCCCACTTAGGATCCACTTATAGATATAGATACACAGGGGCGCCTGGGTGGCTCAGTCGTTAAGCGTCTGCCTTCGGCTCAGGTCATGATCCCGGGGTCCTGGGATCGAGTCCCACATCGGGCTCCCTGCTCGGCGGGAAGCCTGCTTCTCCCTCTCCCACTCCCCCTGCTTGTGTTCCCTCTCTCGCTGTGTCTCTCTCTGTCAAATAAATAAATAAAATCTTTAAAAATAAAAAAATAAAGGACATACACAGGATGCCTGGGTGGCTCACTTGGTTAAGCGACTGCCTTCGGCTCAGGTCATGATCCTGGAGT
>NW_028040500.1:0-474 GCF_054177405.1 Leptonychotes weddellii | reverse complement strand
CTCTCAAAATCAAGAAATACCAAGAAAGCCTGGAGAACTGTTCCAGATTAAAGGAGGCTAAAGAATACATAACAATAAATGCAGTGCATGACCCTGAATTGGATTCTGGACCAGGAAAAATAATAGCTGTAAAATATTGTGACCATTGGCAAATTTAAAAAATTAATGGATTAGTTAATATATTCTGTCAACATTAAATTTTCTGCTTTTGATAATTATACTGTATGAGAGGATGCTCTTATTCTTTTTTTTTTGTTTTGTTTTGTTTTGTTTTGTTTTATTCTTATGTTAATTCCCATACATTACATCATTAGTTCTAGATAAAGTGTTCCATGATTCATTGTTCGTGCACAACACCCAGTGCTCCATGCAGAACGTGCCCTCCTCAATACCCACCACCAGGCCAACCCATCCTCCCACCCCCCTCCCCTCTAGAACCCTCAGTTTGTTTTTCAGAGTCCATCGTCTCTCATG
>NW_028040499.1:0-474 GCF_054177405.1 Leptonychotes weddellii | reverse complement strand
TCCAGTCTTTGAAATTTCAGAGAAAATGTCCATCATAAATGCATTCTGCACTTTGGGGATTAGAAAAGTGTAAGAGGCTCACTTTTTTGGATGATCTACATACTGAGCAGTCATCACCTGACTACATTTGGTCCCATATTTATCTGTGGAAATAGAATATATGAAGTTGCTAGTTTAAATATATTTTTTTCAATAAAGGTAATGTAATATAATAAGAAAAGTACATCTAAGATGTAGTATACAGAATGTGAATACTTAAGTAGATCTTTTGCATGATCACTAAAAAATAGGAACAGATTCTTGGAATTAGAAGTTGGGTGCTTAAAGCCACAACCTGTTTCCTGTTTATACTCTTTTTTTTAATTTTTAAATTTTTTTATTTATTTGAGAGAGAGAGTGAGAAAGAGAGAGCACAAGAGGGGGTAGGGTCAGAGGGAGAAGCAGACTCCCCGCTGAGCAGGGAGCCCGATGCGG
>NW_028040498.1:0-474 GCF_054177405.1 Leptonychotes weddellii | reverse complement strand
GTTGACACAAAAGTTGGGTATTCATCCTTTCTGATGGCTGAGTAATATTCCATTGTATACATGGACCACATCTTCTTTATCCATTCATCTGTTGAAGGGCATCTCGGCTCTTTCCACAGTTTGGCTATTGCAGACATTCCTGCTATGAACATTGGGGTGCATATGGCCCTTCTTTTCACTACATCTGTGTCTTTGAGGTAAATACACAGTAGTGCAATGGCTGGGTCATAGGGTAGGTCTATTTTTAATTTTTTGAGGAACCTCCACACTGTTTTCCAAAGTGGCTGTACCAACTTCCATTCCCACCAACAGTGTAAGAGGGTTCCCCTTTCTCCACAACCTCTCTAATAGTTGTTGTTTCTTGCCTTGTCAATTTTTGCCATTCTAACTGGCGTAAGGTGGTATCTCAATGTGGTTTTGATTTGTATTTCCCTGATGCCAAGTGTGTCTGTTAGCCATTTGTATGTCTTCTTT
>NW_028040497.1:0-474 GCF_054177405.1 Leptonychotes weddellii | reverse complement strand
TGTCCTCATTCACCCATTCACCACACCTAGCACATGGCAGATGTTCGATGTTCAATAAACTGTGTTGAATGAAAAATGAAACAAATTGGTTAAAAATAAGTACGGGGGCAGTGCACCTGGGTGGCTCAGTTATTAAGCGTCTGCCTTCGGCTCAGGTCATGGTCCCAGGGTCCTGGGATCAAGTCCCACATCGGGATCCCTGCTCAGTGGGAAGCCTGCTTCTCCCTCTGCCTGCCCCTCCCCTGCTTGTGCTCTCTATCTCTAATAAATAAATAAAAATCTTTTAAATAAATAAATAAATAAAAATAAAAATAAGTATGGTAAAAAGACAGTATATATTGTCTGTTCCAAAGAATTAAAATCAGAGTTAATGATGTAGGGTTGGAGGCCTTGCTGGTCCAGAGAGGACATTCCCATGCTGTGACCCGGTCTCCCCCAGGTGACAGAGCCTTACTTTCGCACGCCTCCTAGAGG
>NW_028040496.1:0-474 GCF_054177405.1 Leptonychotes weddellii | reverse complement strand
ATGGGGATTCATCCACCCTGTGTAGGCTCCTTGGTGTGATAATCTTTTTCTCTCCCCTCTCTGCACCTGTGGCTCCCTCCCTCCCACTGATGGCCCACAAGTTATTTTTAGCTCCCCACTGTATCTCCATTCTTCCCTTTTTGATGGTATTGGAAGTTTAATTGTGGAGTTTGTTCTGCCATTCTTGTTTCCTGGGTTACTTACAGTGACGCGAGTGTTACGTAGTTGTGTCCATGGATGAGGTGAACTCAAGGTCCTCCTATTTCACCATCTTCCTTGGAAGTCCCTTAGTTGGTGTGTTTTGCCTTGAATCCTGCTTTTTCATATATTAATGTTGTTCATCTGTTCTCTTACAGTTAGCATTTGCCTGGTATATATTTTTCTCTTGCAAGCTGAATATGGCTGGATTTTTTTTTAACCCAATCTTGGAGTTTCTAAGACTCTAAGGGGAATTTAGCCTGTTTACATTTACTG
>NW_028040495.1:0-9691 GCF_054177405.1 Leptonychotes weddellii | reverse complement strand
AGAGCACATGAGAGGGGGGAGGGTCAGAGGGAGAAGCAGACTCCCTGCCGAGCAGGGAGCCCGATGCGGGACTCGATCCAGGGACTCCAGGATCATGACCTGAGCCGAAGGCAGTCGCTTAACCAACTGAGCCACCCAGGCGCCCTAAAGATTTTATTTTTAAGTATTCTCTACACACAATGTGGGGCTCGAACTCACAACCCCGAGATTAAGAGTCACGTGCTCTACTGACTGAGCCAGCCAGGTGTCCTGCAAGATACAATATTTTAAATGAAAAATTTACTGGATGGAGTTAACAGCATATTTGGACGTTGCCAAAAAAAGATCAGTTGAACCTGAAGATGTAGTGACAGAAACTAGCCAAAATGAAACACAGAAAGAAAAAAACCTTGGGAGGGGGCGTGGGGAGGAAGAAGAGAACAGAACCTTGATGGCCTGTGGTATGGTATCAAGTGGTCTGACGTACGTGCAGCTGGAATCCCAGAAGGTGGAGGGTGGGGCTGAGTAGTAAAGCTGCATTCTAATCACTACAATTCTACCTCTAAAAACGTACAAGTCTGGCCCCCCCAAAAAACTTTTCACATCACTTATGATTTTATCCACACTCATTTTGAATATACGGTAGTATATTACTGAGAGTCAGATTGTGGATACAGTCTGGAGTTGAGAATATGGGCTGATATCATAATCCAAATACTCCTTCCCTCAAGTATTTTTTGAATTCTCAGAAAATGAGTGGATATGTCAAACAACTCCTGCTGAACAAGTGTGGTAAAATTGTGTGAACAAGTGTGGTAAAACTGTGACTCGGGGGCGCCTGGGTGGCTCAGTCGGTTAAGCGTCTGCCTTCGGCTCAGGTCATGATCCCAGGGTCCTGGGATCGAGCCCCACATCGGGCTCCCTGCTCCGCGGGAAGCCTGCTTCTCCCTCTCCCATTCCCCCTGCTTAAATAAATAAAATCTTTAAAAAAGGGCGCCTGGGTGGCTCAGTTGGTTAAGCGACTGCCTTCGGCTCAGGTCATGATCCTGGAGTCCCGGGATCGAGTCCCGCATCAGGCTCCCTGCTCGGCAGGGAGTCTGCTTCGAAAAAAAAAAAAAAAATCTTTAAAAAAAAAAAATTGTGACTCGGTATTTCATGAAGGGGTCTCCTGCCAGATGCTGCCTGATCTGACTCTGTTCTCACCTTCACTCCATCCTCAGTCCCTTTCCTCCTGATCTCTCTGCCATGGGAACCAGCAGTGGAGTAAGGCTCAGGGAGGAGCTAACAAGTGTTTGTTTCACATATTCATTAACATTATTTTTTTTTAGGGGCGCCTGAGTGGCTCAGTCGTTAAGCGTCTGCCTTCGGCTCAGGTCATGATCCCAGGGTCCTGGGATCGAGTCCCACATCAGGCTCCCTGCTCTGCGGGGAGCCTGCTTCTCCCTCTCCCACTCCCTCTGCTTGTGTTCCCTCTTTCGCTGTGTCTCTCTCTGTCAAATAAATAAATAAAATCTTTAAAAAAAAAAAAATTATTTTTTTTAAAGTTGGAAGTTTAACAGATTGCTTCTTAAAATGTCACCACATCAGAAGGGTTGCATCAAAATGCCAGCTGAAAAAGACAGTGTCATCGAAGCTATAGGAAAGGAATGTTTTCAAAACTCTGGGTGGTCAACAGCATCCTGTGCTGACGTATACATTAGATTTGGCCCCAAGACAGTGATTGGTGACCTTGGCGAGAGCTCTCAGTAGAATGGTGGGAACAGAAGCCAGGTCTCATGAGAGACTACGGACTCTGAGAAACAAACTGAGGGTTTTGGGGGGAGGGGGATGGGTTAGCCCGGTGATGGGTATTAAGGAGGGCACGTATTGAATGGAGCACTGGGTGTTACACGCAAACAATGAATCATGGAACACTACATCAAAAACTAATGATGTAATGTATGGTGATTAACATAACATAATAAAATAAAATTTTAAATAAATAAATAAATAAAAAGAAGCCAGGTCTCAGCGGTTTGAATAGTGACAGGAAGGGGAAAGGTAAGTAAAGGATGTGAGTGTGGACAAATCCTTTAAGAAGTCTTGTCGTAAAGGAGAAATGAAATCAGGGGTGGGAACTGCAGGGGGGTGCATTGTTGAGCAAGAGTCTCCTTAAAATAGGAGAAACTCGGTGAGTGTTTATATCCTTGCTTAGAAGCCAAATCCACACCCCACCTCTGAACAATAGGAGCACTAGGGCCCCAAGTCTGTTTGTTTTGTTGAACCCAGACTTGGTTCCTCTGAAGACCCCAAAGCAGATTTTATACCCAGTGAGAAGGGGGGCCCTCCATCAAAGTAAGGTTGGATCCCATTAAACCAAACTGAACAAGCAGTGATACATCCCTAGAACCATTGCCTGTAGGGCTATCCAAGGTGGGTATGTTGGGGAGAGCCTGCTGTATGGAGACAGGCTCTATGAAGGTAGAACCGGGG
The DNA here is from genome assembly GCF_054177405.1 of Leptonychotes weddellii. NCBI lineage: Eukaryota > Metazoa > Chordata > Mammalia > Carnivora > Phocidae > Leptonychotes > Leptonychotes weddellii. Next base: position 7,240 of record NW_028040495.1, on the reverse strand, counting down.
CAGGGTAAGCCTGGAGACACTGTTGCCTCAATCTCTCCCAAGATGACCAGCCACCTGTGGCTTCCCCAGCCACTTGGCTGCTTCCTGCTGAAAAGAGCAGGGATTGGGAGAGGAACTGCCACCTAGCACCTTTGGACAATTGCCATGGCAACCACAGGCCAGGTATTTTATTTCGGTCATTGCCTGGGAGTGGTCCTCCCACATATCCTGTTTTCCAATGTTATGAGCTCATTATTGTACAGCTCTCCCCCTCCCCACTGTGTTGATCTTCCACAACCAGGTTCTTTGTCTAGTGTCTTTCTCTGATGCCTGGACAAATTTGCTCTGAGGTGTCTGAAGTATGAGACTTTTTATGCAAGTGCACAACAATCTGAAACTGAAACTGATCCAGAGAGGGAGAGTGCTGGCAGGATAGAAGGGCAGTGGAGGCTGAGCAGAAGCAGGCCAAGAAAATGTGCCTCTCCTGCTCCCAGCTCCAGAGCATCTCCCTCCCCTGCACGAGGGAGCCCAGGATGCTGCAGGGGACATGGTTGACACCTGGACCACACTAACACAGGACCCAGTGAGCTTCACAAGACAGACTGGGCACAGGCATCATTCTCCTCCACCCCAACCGCAGCATAGCCCTTACCTGGAAGAATGACAAGCCCCTTGCTGCCCCAAAAAGAAAAGACAGGCACAGAGTCAAGAAGGAGGAGAAAGAAGGACCATGGTATGTAGACGAGGACTCCTGGGCTCTGGCTTGGTGCAGTGGTTCTCAGCCAACCACATGCTAGAATTAACTGTGGAGCTTATAAAAAAAGACAAGTGACTGGGCCCCACCCTAATAGATTTAGTCAAACTGGGGTGCAGTCAGGTCATCAGGTTTTTTTCTGAAGTACTTCATGGGTGGAGAACCACTAAGCTGCTCGCCTAAGTGCCCGGGCACAGAGCCCCAGCTGCAGCTCCTGGTCTCCTGGTTTCCTAGTCGTGTGACCTTGGGCTCATTCGTTACTCAACATCTCTGAGCTTCCATTTCCTCCACAGTAAAACATATCTACCTAAGGGAGCGGTGGGGAGGGCCGAGTGGGTAATGCATGTCCAGCGCGAGGCACTGTGCCTAACACAAAGTGTTCAGAATGTTACTCTCCTTGTTGAAACAGCGGTTGTCACTGCTCTAGGACCCCGATTTTCAGTTATCTGAGGAAGAAAGTGCCATGTCCTTTTCTCAGGGGGAATTGAGGGGAGTCAGTCAGAGCCAGGGCCAAGGACTTGTTCTAGTTCAGTGCTGTCCACTCTGAGAGGACACAAATGTTTCTCCATCTGTGCTGACAAGATGGCAGCCAATAGCCACATGGAACTACGGCGCACTTGAAATGTGGCCAGTGTGAATGAGGGACTGAACTTTGCATCTTATTTAATTTTTTTTAAAAGATTTTATTTATTTATTTGAGAGAGAATGAGATAGAGAGAGAGCATGAGAGGGGGGAGGGTCAGAGGGAGAAGCAGACTCCCCGCCGAGCAGGGAGCCCGATGTGGGACTCGATCCCGGGACTCCAGGATCATGACCTGAGCCGAAGGCAGTTGCTTAACCAACTGAGCCACCCAGGCGCCCCTCTTATTTAATTTTTATTAATTTGAAGGGCAATAGCCACACATGGCTGGTAGCTATAGTACTGGACAATGTAGCTCTTGGCATGCAGGTGTGTTGAGGCTGAGAGCAAGACAAATACATAAAAGTAGCTCTTCTATCTCACTTGAGCTTCAAAAAGTCCCACAAAGGAGATATGACAGGCATTGATAGGCTCATTCTATAGATTAGGAAACTAAGTTAAAACACCTGGCACAGATTTTGAAGAGCATTAGAGGCAGAGCCCAGACCAGACCGGACCAGACCAGAGGGAGGTGGATTTCGGGACTGCAAATCTATCTTCACCTGTTGGGAGAAGCCTTCCCTCCGTGGGAGCATCTCACACTGGCCCTCCAGCTCCTCCTGAGGTCTCGGGCAGGCACTCTCCCCAGCACCCCGCGGCCTCCCTCGCTGCCTTGTGTCACTCACCTGGAAGAGCTCCTGAACCTGCGCATCCACCCACTGCTCCATGTCCAGCCAGCGCTGCAGCTGTCCCCGGTCGTACTTCACCGTCAGCCGGCTGGATCTCCGGGACCTGGCTACTTTGGAGGGGTCGGAGTGGGGCTTTGACTCTGAGTCTGTGGATGACGTCCTCGTCCTCCCAGAAGTCCAGTGGACCTTCTTACTTGGGTTCTCCCTGTCAGGGTTGGGAGACGTGCAGGAAGTAGGGCTTGAAGACAGCATGGAAGGCTTGGTGTGAGCAAGGACCTGGGGAAAACTGCCAGTCAGAGAAAGGGCGCCAGGGAAGTGAGGAGCCGAACAGAGGGAGAGGCCAGCAGGGAAGAAAGGAAGGGGGAGAGGGGCAGGGCCAAGGCTCCGGGAGGGGTGGAGGATCAAAGATCAACAGGACTTTCTCTGGTGCTGGGAATGCCAATCTCCAGGCTCCTTCCTGCCAGTGCGTGGCACTCCCGAGCTGTGCCCCAGCCCTCCTTTTTGCAGCTGCTGGAGCTCAAAGTGATATAAACTTCAGATAAGCAAAGGTTAAGATCGTGCCATGCCTTGGGAGGAAGAAGGGATGCTCAGGTCCTGAGGGGTGCAGGGCTCTGATCGGTGCTCTATGGCCAGTTGTGGAACAGGACTGGAGTCACCCTCACCTGAGAGCCCTCGGCATCCCATCTTCCTGGGACTAGATCCACCTGGGCCCTGAGGAACTGGAGTCAGATGGATCCTGCAGGAGCAGAGTCCCAAGCAGGTAGGAGCTCCTGCTCAGAGTGGGGCACTGGCGGGGGCAGAGTCTCACCAAGGATAGAGGAATGGTTATCTCTGGCCCTCGTCGGGTCAGTACCCTCTTGGGTCTGGGTGTGTCTGAATGTGAGCTGCCTTATGCATATGTGAGGGAAGAGGTGCTCCTCTGTCAGCCTGGCCCTGTGCTTGCAAAGGTAAATTCATCAAGCTCATCTCCCGTGCCCGGTCCCCAGAGGCAACTGCTTGGGAAGCCATGTTTATCATCACATGACCCTCCCCTGACTCAGCTCCTTCCTGACACAGAGGAAACACACAGACCTAACTTTTACCCAGGTGACAAGACTAATAGTTCTAAACATACAGTACTTGCATTCTAAAGGAAGCGTATGTTTCTTTGTTTATTCTTTTGTAACAGAAATGTCCTTTTTTTAAAAGATTTATTTTTTTTTAAGATTTTATTTATTTATTCAAGAGAGAGAATGAGAGAGAGCACATGAGAGGGGGGAGGGTCAGAGGGAGAAGCAGACTCCCTGCTCAGCAGGGAGCCTGATGTGGGACTCGATCCCGGGACTCCAGGATCATGACCTGAGCCGAAGGCAGTCGCTTAACCAACTGAGCCACCCAGGTGCCCGATTTATTTATTTTGAGAGAGAGAGAGAAAGCAGGAGGGGCAGAGGGAAAGGGAGCGAGAAGCCCAAGCAGACTCCCTGCTGAGTATGGAGCCTGACTTGGGGCTCTATCCCATGACCCTGACATCATCACTCAAGTTGAAATCAACAGTCAAACGCTCAACTGACTACACCACCCAGGCACCCTGTTAACAAAAATTTCTAAACTTTTTAGAAAAGTTCCAGAACACTGTATTTTTTTAAAAAATAAGGACAAACAAATGAAAAATGAAAGTTTCTCTCCCCAGCTCCACTCTCCAGAAGCAACCGCACCAACAGCTTCTGTTTTTAATTCTCCTATAAGCACCATTTATCCCTTTGTGTAATATCATATATTTGTCCATTCTAGACAGTATCTCTGGTCTCTTCAATATGAAGAATGGGAAACTTTGTCATCCCCTTTTACTTTCTACATTCCAATTTTTGTTTATAAATTTCTTTTTAGGTCTTGCAGTAGTTGCTTCTAAAATGTTGAGTTTCGGGGCGCCTGGGTGGCTCAGTCGTTAAGCGTCTGCCTTCGGCTCAGGTCATGATCCCAGGGTCCTGGGATCGAGCCCCGCATCGGGCTCCCTGCTCGGCGGGAAGCCTGCTTCTCCCTCTCCCACTCCCCCTGCTTGTGTTCCCTCTCTAGCTGTCTCTCTCTCTATCAAATAAATAAATAAAATCTTAAAAAAATTAAAATAAAATATAATAATAAAATGTTGAGTTTCAGGGCACCTGGGTGGCTCAGTCGGTTAAGGGTCTGCCTTCAGCTCAGGTCATGGTTCTGGGGTCCTGGGAATGAGCCCCACGTCGGGCTCCCAGCTCAGTGGGGAGCCTGCTTCTCCCTCTCCCCTCTGCTTGTGCTATTTCTCTCTCAAATAAAATAAAATCTTTAAAAATAAAATATTGAGTTTCTGGTTCCAATGTATTGACTAAAACCATCATATACTGACTCCTGAAAGAGAGCTTTAGATAATAGCCAACAGATGAGTCTTTTTTTTTTTTAAGATTTTATTTATCTATTTGACATAGACACAGCGAGAGAGGGAACACAAGCAGAGGGAGTGTGAGAGGATGAAGCAGGCTTTCCACTGAGCAGGGAGACCCATGGGGGGCTTGATCCCAGGACCCTGAGATCATGACCTGAGCCGAAGGCAGACACTTAACAACTGAGCCACCCAGGCGCCCCCAGATGAGTCTTTTTCAAGATTGATTTATTTATTTGAGAGAGAGGGCGCACACTGTGAGGTCATGACCTGAGCCGAAATCAAGAGTCAGACGCTTAACTGACTGAGCCACTCAGCCGCCTCCAATAGATGAGTCTTTAATGATGAAAAACTTTGGGGCTCTAAGTTGATAGAGTGGGGGAGGTGGTTGAGGGCTGCACACCAGGAAAGTAGCCTGGAGAAGCCCAGACTTTGGAGGAAGACTGACAGTTCTGAGTTCAAACTTAGCTTTTTGCCCTGCATTGGTTTTATAACCTTCACATTCACAACCTCTCTGAGGCCATTTTCTCATCTGCAACATAGGGCTTTGGGGGAGGATTAAATGAGTTGATATATGTAAACATGATGTCCGAAACATGGAGCCATCCATTCCCTTTCTTTCTTTGCCTCCTCACTCTCCGCCTTCCTGGTAAGACTCTGTCTGCCAAAGGCTTGCTGAGGGATTTCTCTGCGGTGGTTTCCTTCCTGGACCTCTTTGGAAGAGGGTAGAAATGAGCAGCGGGAGGCCTCTAAAATGCAGCCCATAGACTCAGCTGTTACTCTGATGACCTGTTACACTCTGGGATGGGCAGACATCATTATGATCGTTCTCTCCATCTTCTGTTTCCTGTCTTGTGAGGAGTTTGGGAGCCCTTCCAGGAAAAGGAACCAGATCAGAAGACTCAATGGGTTTTATTCATTCATTAACGCATTCACTTAATAACAAAGATTTTATAAGCTTCTCTACTAGGCCAAACATTATGCTCAGTCCTGGGGATTGGTGATCCAAAAGAAATTGTCCCCGTCTTCATGGAACTTATAGTCGAGTATAAAAATGAACAAATGTTAATCACTAATCAAATAAATGTAAAGCTGCAACTGTATTTAGTGATCTGGAAAAAAAATAAAGGCAAAACATGCTATAAGATTGTCTACCGAGGGGGCGCCTGGGTGGCTCAGTTGGTTGGGCGACTTGCCTTCGGCTCAGGTCATGATCCTGGAGTCCCAGGATCGAGTCCCACATCGGGCTCCCTGCTCGGCAGGGAGTCTGCTTCTCCCTCTGACCCTCCCCCCTCTCATGCTCTCTCTCTCATTCTCTCTCAAATAAATAAATAAAATCTTTAAAAAGAAAAAAAAAGATTGTCTACCGAGGATGTGACCTAGCAAGTGGTAACAGTTTGAACTGAGTTCTGAAGGATGAATAGGAGTAAACTAGGCACAGGGACCAGCAGGAGTGGATCTGGCAGAAGTCAGAGCAAATGCAAAGGCCCTGTGGCAGGAGGGAGATGTTGAATACAAGGACTAAAATGTCAATGGGGCTAGAACAGAGAGAGGAGGGAGGGGAAACACAGTCATGAGGCAGAAGGGGTAGAGGTATCTACACAGGGCCCTGTGATCCACATTAAGGAATTTTGTCTCTATCCTAAGCACATTGGGAGTCACAGCAAAATCTTAAGCAACAGTGGTGGGATAGGCCGATATGTTCAGATTTAAATTTTCAAAAGATCACCCTGCCTGTTAAATAGAGAATTGGAGGATACAGAAAGTCTGAAGGAGATCAGTTAGGAGACCACTGCTGTAGGGCTTGACTGGGGGAGGTAGAATTGTCAGTAGTGAGAAGAGGACAGTGGAGAGCTACTTAGGGGTACTATTTAATAGGACTTGGTGATGGACTGGGGATACAACAACATAGGGAAACTTCATAGACGCCCACACAGGGACACACAGGTTCACGCATGGAGACTTTGTGAGCCTGTTTCCTCATCTCTAAACTGGAGGTTGGGGAGATTTTGCAAGAGCATGCAGAATGGCCCCCATGAAGCTCAATGGCACACAAATGAGTTATGCCCATTATGTATGTGTAAGGCTCTTTATTAACATTCTTCCATTTCTGCATTCACACACGTCTCACTGGCCTACGCATGTCACCATTCATCAATCAGTTTGCCCAAGATAAGGGAATCATGCCCCAAGATAACATGGAAAGAAAAAAGCACCAAGACCGCAGGGCCACATCAGGGTGGGCAGACAAAGAGGGTGCCAGCCTGGGCAGAGGCTAGGGTGTCTGCCCTGCTCCCCTGGCCTGCCCTAGGTCCAGTGGTGGGATAAAATAGGCCACAGGCAGACACCATCAGAACTAGGCTGTTCTTAAATGCCTCTTCTTCGGGGCCCCTGGGTGGCTCAGTCAGTTATGCAGCTGCCTTCGGCTCAGGTCATGAATCCAGGGTTCTGGGATTGAGCCCCGCATCGGGCTCCCTGCTCAGCGGGGAGTCTGCTTCTCCCTCTCCCTCTGCCTGCTGCTTCCCCTGCTTGTGCTCCCTCTCTCTCTCTCCCAGGTGCCCTCTAGTCTTTTTTCTATGCATATATAACATAATTGAGAAGATGCTAATATACAATATATAATTATTTGGGAAACTTTAAAAACTATTATTATTCAAGAAATAAGTTTAAAGAAGACATGTTTGTTGTAGAAAATTTTAAAATATAGATAAAAGAAAAGTATAAATGATCTGTTTGGTGTATTTATTTTCCATTTTTCATAGAGCTTTGCTTGTTTTGGATTTTCATGAAATTAGATCATTTTGTAACAT
>NW_028040494.1:0-474 GCF_054177405.1 Leptonychotes weddellii | reverse complement strand
GGTCTTATATCACATGCCCTAATATCATTTTTTTTGTACTTCTTTTTATTATTATGTTATGTTAAGCACCATACATTACATCATTAGTTTTTGATGTAGTGTTCCATGAGTCATTGTTTGCGTACAACAACCAGTGCTCCATGCAGAACCTGCCTTCTTTAATACCCATCACCAGGCTAACCCATCCTCCCACTCACCTACCCTCTAGAACCCTCAGTTTGTTTTTCAGAGTCCATAGTCTCTCATGGTTTATATCCCCCTCCGATTTCCCCCCCTCATTCTTCCCCTCCTGCTATCTTCTTCTTCCTTTTTTTTTTTTAACATATAATGTATTATTTGTTTCAGAGGTACAGATCTGTGATTCAGTGTCTTGCACAATTCACAGCACTCACCATAGCACATAACCTCCCCAATGTCTATCACAGCTACCCCATCCCTCCCATGCCACACACTCCAGCAACGCTCAGTTTGTTT
>NW_028040493.1:0-474 GCF_054177405.1 Leptonychotes weddellii | reverse complement strand
TGTGATTTACCTCCTTGCTGCAGACTGCTGTCAGCATACGCTCTGCACCTCGCACAGAGACAGGGACCGTCCCTCCTCTTTCTCAGCCCACTGCCGTCCTACTCATCCTTTGAGCCCCAGTGCCGACGCCACGATCTCTGAAAAATTTCATGTAGCCATTGAGGCTGCCCCCCCTTGCGTTAGGTAGCAACTGCATTTTATTTTATTTTATTTTATTTATTTATTTATTTATTTTTTGGCTTAAACCAACAAATGTTTATTTCTTGTGCACACCACCTATCCTTAAACTCCAACAGAGATTGCCCCCATTTTTTGCCTAACTTTTTTTTTTAAATTTATTTATTTTTTTATTCTTATGTTAATCACCATACATTACATCATTAGTTCTAGATGAAGTGTTCCATGATTCATTGTTTGTGCATAACACCCAGTGCTCCATGCAGAATGTGCCCTCCTCAATACCCATCACCAGGC
>NW_028040492.1:0-474 GCF_054177405.1 Leptonychotes weddellii | reverse complement strand
GAGGGAGAAGCAGGCTTCCCGCAGAGCAGGGAGCCCGATGTGGGGCTCTATCCCAGGACCCTGGGATCATGGCCTGAGCTGAAGGCAGTTGCTTAACCAACTGAGCCACCCAGGCACCCCAAGGTGGTCTTTTTTTATGGTGCTTAATCTTCATGACTCATGAAAGGCTGAAGCCATATGAAGCTCTGGTTCTCAGGAGACATCACTCACCACACCCCCAGGTTGGCCATCCACCTTTGTTGTTCATAGCTGCACCTGGAGGGAACGCAGACACTGGGAAAACCCAGTGGAGGAGGAGAAATAAGCAGCGTGATGGGCTCAAATGATTTATGTGTGATTTTGTGTGTTTGCTCCTCGTGAGCTTTGAGCACTCACTTCTGGGTTTGCAGCTCCGGTCTTTCTGCCTCCTTCTGCTTATGAAACCCAATTTTCTCTGTTTTGTATTTGTGAAGATTTCCTCAGAGGTTCTGATGG
>NW_028040491.1:0-474 GCF_054177405.1 Leptonychotes weddellii | reverse complement strand
GAAGCAGACTCCCCGCTGAGCAGGGAGCCGGATATGGGGCTCGATCCCAGGACCCCGGGATCATGACCTGAGCCCAAGGCAGACACTTAACCCACTGAGTCACCCAGGTGCCCAGAGACAATGGAGATTGACAAAGTTGAGTATCAAAAGGAGACAGACCAGGTCTGAAGGGAGCTGGCCAGAAGAGATTGGATCATGGGCAGGGATAGAGGCTTCTGGATTTCTGCTCCTGGAAGTCTAGGTAAAAAGAGTGTTTGAAAATGTACACATATACGCAGAAACTCTGAAAGCAATACCATTGTAAAAAATTTGTTTCTAAAAAATAGTTAATGTGAATGTAGAAAATTTCTGGAAGGAGACACTACAGTTTTTTTTTTGTTTTTTTTTTAAGACTTTATTTATTTATTGTGAGAGAGAGAATGATCAGAAAGAGAGAGAGAAGCACACTCCCTGCTGAGCAGGGAGCCCCACGTG
>NW_028040490.1:0-474 GCF_054177405.1 Leptonychotes weddellii | reverse complement strand
GGATCAAACCATTCTGAACACCTACAAACTCAACAGGAGATCAAAGAAAAGAATAGCAACAACTCTCTGAACAGAAAAGTCACCACTTTCTGGAAGGTAGGATGTGTGGAGAAGTGAATCCAAGGTGATATTTGGGAGGATAGATGGTGGGGGAGGGGGCCCCCTTTGGCTGCTTCTGGCAAGTGATAGAGCTGTGGAGCACAAAATCGGAACTTTTAGAAGTTGGCTCCGCTGAGGGACGTCACTCCGGTGGCTAAGCTGGGGGGTGGAACCCTCGTGGGACAGTGTGGTCTCAGGACCCTCGGGGTCACAGAAAGACCAGGGGTGCCTGAGTGCGGCAGAGCTCCCAGGCATTGGAGCGGGGAAGCCAGCTGCAGAGACGGAGCTGAGGCGTGGGCTCTCACCTCGGGGTTGCCATAAACCGTGATCCGCGGCACAGTCGGGCCCCTGCTCCTCCAGCAGGGACCCAACGAT
>NW_028040489.1:0-474 GCF_054177405.1 Leptonychotes weddellii | reverse complement strand
CCAGAGCAAAAGTAAATTGCTTTGTTAGAATAAAATTTGACTATAATGAATACTTTCTTTTTTTTTTTATTAAAGATTTTTATTTATTTATTTGAGAGAGAGAGACTGAGAGAGAGAGCACATGAGAGGGGGGAGGGTCGGGAGGGTCAGAGGGAGAAGCAGACTCCCCGCCGAGCAGGGAGCCCGATGCGGGACTCGATCCCGGGACTCCAGGATCATGACCTGAGCCGAAGGCAGTCGCTTAACCAACTGAGCCACCCAGGCGCCCTAATGAATACTTTCTTAAAACACTACTGGCTTATAGCAGTTTAAAAGAAGAAAGTAACAAAGATGAACTCTGAAATCAGAAATATTAAGCAGGATAAAAGTTACATATGACATTTATTTCTATTCCTTCTTTCAAGTTTCCAGATTTTTTGGTGTGAATTTTTCAGATGGGGGAGTATGACTTTACTTTGACTAGTTGCTGAGTTG
>NW_028040488.1:0-474 GCF_054177405.1 Leptonychotes weddellii | reverse complement strand
GTGGCTGGGCTCTGGGAAGGGAAGAGCAGGCCTCAAGGGGCGGCTAGAAGGTGCTAACAGCCAACCTAAGTGCCAGTCCAGGGGTCTAGGCAGTGAGATGGAAGCAAGCCACAGCAAGAGCAGGTGGAGAAGGTGGGGTGACAGAACAGGATGCAGAGCCTGGGGTCAGGCATTTCCTGAGATGCCCAAGCATCACCAGGGTGATGTGATGGGTTGAACTGGGTCCCCTAAATTAATTTGTTGAAGACTTAACCTCTTAATGTGGCCTTATTTGGAAAGAGGGTCTTTGCAGATGTAATTAGTTAAGATGAGGTCATACTAGATTAGGTTGGGCCTTAATTCAGTATGACTGATGTCCTTATAAAAAGGGGAAATTGGGACACAGACACACACACCTGTGCCTTGTGAAGATTGGAGTTGTGTGTCTGTGAGCCAAAGAACTACCAGAAGCTAGAAAAGAAGCCTGGAAGACTC
>NW_028040487.1:0-474 GCF_054177405.1 Leptonychotes weddellii | reverse complement strand
TTATCAAATAAGTTGATATTACATATAAACCATAAGTCAGTTAGAAAGTGGCTTTTTATCTGTAAGAGTGTGTTAGAAACAAACTTGGTTTGTATTTAAAATTCCAAAAATTTCCAGGTGAAAAGCAGGCATATTTTTCTCAGGTGGGAACATAATCTCCATGTTTCAAAAATTCTGGGGGAAGTCCTTCCATAGTAAAGACTATGGGTGGGATGGAAAGAATGAATAACAGAAGCTGGTGGTATTAAAACCGGAAGACAATGTACAGGTGGCATAATGTCTCAGGAAACTTTCACATTGCATTAGCTGAATAGGTCAATAGAACTGAAAGTGCATGGAGCATTGGGAAAGATATTATCATACCAAAAGTTTACTGATATTCAAAATCACAGATTTGCCCCATATCAGCAAAGACATGAATGACATTCCATTCTCAAGTGATCCTTACACACATACACACACACACACACACAC
>NW_028040486.1:0-474 GCF_054177405.1 Leptonychotes weddellii | reverse complement strand
TCCCCTTCCATGCAGCTAAAATCTGAATTTGTGCCCACAGTTGTTCCCAATTATGAAATTGCTATTGGTCTGAGAATTCTCTTCAGAAGCAGGTCCTGGAATTCCTGGGTGGTGCCAAGTGGTGAAGAGCAGGGGAAGAGCACATGGTACACAGGCATCCTCAAGCTTGGGCTTGTTCCCTGCAGAGGAATCGGAGGTGCGAGGGAATGCCAGGTGACACTTGGCTATGCTTCCTGAGTGCCCAGCAGCATCCTGTGTGAACCAGCCTGCTCCAGGGGATCAGGACTATCACATGCAGGCAGGACATGGGAGGCACGTGTCTGGACAGGCTGCCCAAGAGTTGTGGACACAGATGAGCTAGGAAGGAGGTGTGGTTTAAGTTCAATCCACAAGTCACTGCAGGGAGACCGATGAACATTTAATTTTATTTCTTAAAATATTTGGAACATAAGGAATAGCATGGAGGACATTAGG
>NW_028040485.1:0-474 GCF_054177405.1 Leptonychotes weddellii | reverse complement strand
TGGAGCTAACAGCTTTCTCAATAGACCAATATCATCAGTTGATTCAAACAAATAAATGGCCATGTTGTAAACCAAGCCCACTTCCAAAGCTGGTTGAGAGTCTGTTGACTTGAACTGCAAAATATGCATCATTCTCATTTTATTATGCTTCTAAATGTAAATGAGTTTGAGATTTACGCCACTGCATTTTAACTCTATTTTTTTCCATTTTAGGAAAAGAGTGGAGTTCATGGTGGGGCATGAGAATCACAGTTTCACCAGTGATTTCATTCTTTCTTTCTTTCTTTTTTTTATTATTTTTTAAAGATTTTATTTATTTATTTGACACAGAGAGAGACAGCGAGAGAGGGAACACAAGCAGGGGGAGTGGGAGAGGGAGAAGCAGGCTCCCCACTGAGCAGGGAGCCCGATGCGGGGCTCGATCCCAGAACCCTGGGATCATGACCTGAGCTGAAGGCAGACGCTTAACGACTG
>NW_028040484.1:0-9692 GCF_054177405.1 Leptonychotes weddellii | reverse complement strand
ACGAACCATGAGAGACGATGGACTCTGAAAAACAAACTGAGGGTTCTAGAGGGGAGGGGGGTGGGAGGATGGGTTAGCCTGGTGGTGGGTATTGAGGAGGGCACATTCTGCATGGAGCACTGGGTGTTATGCACAAATAATGAATCATGGAACACTTCATCTAAAACTAATGATGTAATGTATGGGGATTAACATAAGATTAAAAAAAATAAATAAAAAGCAACACGAAACTCATAAAATGAAATCTCCCTGAGGGTTGGGTTGTGGCCTGAAGGTCTTCCTGATCTGTCTGGTAAGGAGAGAGGAAATTCAAGCCCACATCACTGTTTCCTTGGGAGGGTCCTTGATACCAGGGTGGCCGACGGCCACATGCAGCATGAAGAGGAAAACCCACCCTTGGCTCCAGCCCAAGTTCTGTTCCCTGATTCCTTTGTCCTTGGGGCGGTCACTGTGCCACTCTGGGCCTCTCCTTTCTCATCTGCAAAATGGGAGAGTGATGCCTGCTCTGCGGCTTCCTTCACGGGCCTTTGGAGAGACTGCTGTGGTAGCCCAGGGCTGGGAGGCTGCATTACCCCTGGGAGTAGAATTTGTGGCTCCAGGTAAGCAGTGGAGGCAGGACTAGACAAAACCAAACTAGTTTCCATGTATCCGGAGCCAGCTTTGTTTCTGTGCTGGTGGCTTTGCGTACGTTATCAGTCATCCTCAGAGAAGCCCTGAGATCTCGCTAAGTGTGTGGTGCAAAGAATGCAAAGATTCTTTCTGCTCTTATGGAGCTTTGTGGAAAAGTTTCATCTTCTCTTTTTCTGGCTCAAATCTGAACTTCTTAAACTTGGCAGTAATCTGAAAAATAGTTCTGTCCTAGATGGTTTAAGCTCCACTTTGCAGACTTATATTTAACTGACTCAGGTAGGCTTTGTGATGTCTACAACACGAAGCTGTGCCCTATCCTGAGGGTAGGTCACTCCTTTGGGGTTAAATTTGTGTTAATAATTTTTAAGCTGAGATCTGCAAGAATCAGTGTCTTAGCTCTAAGGGTGTAATTTTAAATCTCTTGGGGGAGGTGGGGGAATAACCAATATCTCCATTAGAAAGTCACTTTGGAACACATTTTCACATTTCAGATTGTTGAGCCAGGGATTTGAAATGTTTTTACTTCGAAACTTTTCTCCAAGCAACTCAAGAATAGAGGTCTATGTTGCAGAGGTGTTGGAGACCCATCTTTCCCCAGCAGGGTATTGGGTTTACCTCTGCTAGATTTAAACAGCCATTCTGTGGAACTTCGGGAAAAATACCTAATAAATAGTGATGACTAGTTGTTATTAGTGAACTGGTTAGTAATGACCACCTATGTGACAAGCACAGTGCACGTTATTTCTGGTACTTAAAGCAAACCTCCTTGCCGTAGGTTTTCTAGGTTCTGACGCTGAGCTTCACATCATGTTGCTTTAACTTCCTGGAACAGCTTCCTGGGGCTTGGCAATTAACTCGGCCTGCTGGCCTTCATTGCTTGGATCTGGTTTGCAAATTATAGCCCATTCAAGGAGCCTGGGTTGAAGGCTGGCATTGCAAATGAACACAGTTGATTTAGATTTTTTGGATTAACCACAGCTCCAAGGTGCCAGCATTTTTAGAGAAGAGAAGGGATTTTGTATTTCTCTGATCTCATGAATCCTTGTGTCAGTCCTGAGTGTTCGACACTCAGCTCTCTGCAGGGAGGTCACGCCCAGCAAGGAAGCAGTGTCTTCATGTCAAGTAGGTGGGAGCGCAGGAGAGGAGGTTCAAACTCAGGGTTCCTTGCTCTCAGCCTGTGGCCTTTCCACGTCTGCCTCTTCCTGAGCAGCGTGGTATCACTGAAGGGAATATGGGACTAAGAGTTTTTGCTCGAATGGTAGCCCTGGATTCACATTTAGGGGTCTGCTACTGTCTGTCACCCGTGGGCAAGTTACTGAGCTTCTGTGAGCCTCAATTTCTTCATTTGTAAAACAGAAACAGGACCTCAGAATTTAAAAAAAATTTATTTAAGTTTAATTACTTAACCTAGAGTATATTATTAGTTTCAGAGGTAGAGGACCTCGGAATTTTTATGAGAACAGAGAAAATGCCCAGGAAAGCATCTAGCATGCAGGCCCTCCAGAAGGTACTCTCCCTCCACTCCTAGTGGCCAAAGTGATGGATGTAGTAGTGCGTCGGATGGGGCAGGGGCTGAGAACTTTAGAGGCCCCCCCAATTCTCTACCAGCTCATTTGGCCTCTTGAGGAGACTTCTGCTTCTGCTTATTTGAGAACAGGGTTTGTGGGGGGCATGACTCTGGTACTCGAGAAGCCAGGTGTCGGAGAGCCCCTCTCCTGTGGAATGGTGCCCTGTTCGGCTGCGGGGAGTCCCCCTGCAGTGCTCTGAATGTACGGCTTGACCTTCGGTTAATCTGTGTTCTTACACGTTTGACCTTCTTCCTTTGGTAAAGTCTGGGCAACAGAACCGAGAGAGTTCTTCAGTTGGCTGAGGTTTTTTTTTTTTTTTTTTTGCTTTTGTTTTTGATAAATCTCCTTCTCAGGAAAATAGCAAATTTCTGGTTAGCAACAGAGACGGGAGGCCAGTAGTCTTGTCTTCTGTGGAGCTTTTTGTTGCTTTCCCTCTGAGACATGCCCTTGTGGAGGAGGGTGAGCACCATTTCCTGACAGAGATCTGGTTCGCTAGTGGCTCTGCTTCTTTCTGTTTGGGCAGCAGGGCCCGTCCCTGAACCAGTTAATACCTGTTTGGGATTCCAGTTGCGCCATCATCCCAGTGCTTAGCTGTTCCCTGTGGGGTTTGGTAAAGCGTTCTCCTCTGGTTTCTCACCAGAGCTGGTAGAGCAAGCAAAGGTTATTAGCTCTGATTTCTCTGGCTTCTCAGTTCAATTCCAGTCTTCACAGAAGTGTTTGTGCTTCAGAACCGACTGTCCAGTGTGGTGATTGCATGACAGATGAGGGCGGTGCGGGGGCGGGCATCTGCCTTCCAGAGCCTGGCCGCCCTTCCAGCCTGGAGCATGGGAAGGATGAGGAGGGGGAGTTGTGTGCTGAGAGGGGAACCGGAGGGCTTCTGCCAGGGGCTGCAAATGCACAACAAAAGATTTTGGAGTTTGTGCTTTTTTATTTTTTTAATTTTAATTTATTATTTTTAAAGATTTTATTATTTATTTGACAGAGACACAGCAAGAGAGGGAACACAAGCAGGGGGAGGGGGAGAGAGAGAAGCAGGCTTCCTGCAGAGCAGGGAGCCTGATGTGGGGCTCGATCCCAGGACCTTGGGATCATGACCGGAGCCAAAGGCAGACGCTTAACGACTGAGCCACCCAGGCGCCCCAGGAGTTTGTGCTTTTATTTGTGCATATTATTCTTTCTTATCACAAAAGTAATGAGTGCTGCTTGTAAGAAGAATCTGGACAGTTAAGAAAAGGAGAACAGCAAAATATTCCCTGTAATCTTGCTACCCAGAACTGAGTGCTTTGATCATTTTGGTGTATTTCCTCCTGGTTTTTCTCTGCATGTCTTTTCATGTAGATGAGATCATACCTTACGGGTGATTTAGTCCTCTGGCCGTCCACTAAAACTCTATCCTAAGCCCCTCCACGCCGCATGAATGACCCTTTGCAAGCATATGTAAAGTCTGCCCATTAGAACTATACCCGGATTCCTTGTCTGATGCTTGGATTGCTAGTTTTTCACAATAACACTTGGATGATAGGCGCTAACCTTACGAAATGGTGAGCCTGCGGGACATTGTGAGCAGGCAGTTACGTGTCCGGTCCTTCATCTGTCACTCCTGTGGCCGTGTGGCAGTGACGCTGGTGGAGCAGGTATTGGGGGTAGCAGGAAAATGTGATTCATCCCAGCTTTCTTTCAGCAAATGTGCCAGGCACATGTCAGGCCATATGGGAGGCTGTTGGGAAGCCCGAGGCACAGAGGATCCCAGTCTGCCTACGGCAGGTTAAGGGAAAGTGGTGAGAAGGGGATTGGTGTGAGAAGTGTTTGGTTGAAAAGCAGTATTTTGTATGGGGGTGGGGGAGGGGGCAGTTCCAGAAGCAGGTAGAGTGTTACTGGGGACAGGGATAATGGGAGCAGCAAAGGGCCTTTGGGACATTAGCTACAGGGCTGCCTGTCAGACACCCAGGTGGATGTGTTCTCTTGAGGAAATTGCAGCTGGAATTTTGGAGGGAGGTTGAGGCTGCTGATACCAGCTAGGGGTCTTGGCTGGGGATAATGGCTGAATTGTGTGATTCCTCGGAATGAATACAGAAGTAAAGAGGAGCAAATGGGGCTCCCTGGGGATTGTCCCCATTTAAGGGGCAGTCAGAAAGATGGAGACTCGAGGGAAGGGGTAACACTCTTCCTGGATTACAAGAGGTGAAGGGCATCACTGGCGGGGAGGCTGCAAGTGCAGGGCAGAGGGGATCAAGGGGGCCAGGTTCATTAGCAGCCACCCATCACTGGTCTGGAGTGCTGTGCCTTCAGGGACCAATGGGGCTCGGGCTGGGCTGGAATTCTTGCAGGAGCAGGGATCCCGTTAGAGGTATAGATAGGAGAATGCATTTAAAAGACTGTGTGATACGAAAGCAATGGATCATGGATCACCACATCAAAAACTAATGATGTATTGTATGGTGACTAACATAACATAATAAAAAAAATATATTGAATTTATTAAAAAAAATAAGATGTGGTATATATACAGTGGAATATTACTTAGCCATAAAAAAGAATGAAATCTTGCCATTTGCAATGATGTGGATGGAGCCAAGAGTATAATGCTAAGCAAAATAAGTCAGTCAGAGAAAGACAAATACCACATGATTTCACTCATATGTGGAATTTGAGAAGAAAGACAAATGAACAAAGAAAAAGAGAAACAAAAAAACAGACTCTTAAATACAGAGAACAGACTGGTGGTTACCAGAGAGGAGGTTGGGGGTGGGGGAAGGGTGAGGTGTTGGGCATTAAGAGCACACTTACCATGATGAACAATGGGTGTTGTATGTAAGGGAGAATCACTATGTTGTACACCTGAAACTAATATAATGCTGTATGCTAACTATACTTCAATTTAAAAAGTACAGTAACAATACCAAAAAAAAAAAAGACTGTGTGGCAGAGTGTAGAATACTAAGTTTCTAAGAGCAGCACTGAGAAGTAGTGTGTTCTAGAGTTCAGGGGAGAGAGAGGTTACTTATATCCGAGGGCAGCATTTGGAGGATCAGGAAAGATGTATTCATTCATGGGTTTCTGTTCATGTTTTTATATATTTGTTAAAAATCTATGTTTGTTAAAATCTGTTGACTCTATTACCTGTATAGTTCTGTATCCTTGCTGATAACAGTGACTTTTTAAAAATTTAAGGCCACTTGAATGATGCTATCATTCATTTGTGCTGGGAAAATTCCCAGTGCCCCCCACCCCTCTGCTAATCTGCTAGAGAATATTCCAGCTTGCTCATCTGTTCTGCTTCCCCTCCCCCATGATTTGAGGAGGGCCCTGTTTCTCTTGGCTGCTTCTGGGTCTTTGAGGGAGTAAATCAGAGTAATGAGAAGAGCAAAAGCTGCCCAGGGAGTGCGCAGCCCTGGGGAGGTGCTTTAGGAGCATGAGAACAGGTGGCAGAAGGAAGAGGACAGGCCAAGAGCCAGCACTAAGGTCTTGCTGTCGACTCCAGAGCCCTCATGGCTGAGAAGGAAAATGGAGATGTAGGCAAAGGGATTTAGGTTATATGGTGGCTGGTCATTGACATTCTTCAAGGGACTCAGGTGAAGAATTGGATTGTTTTCGGTGACAAGTGGTGGTTGACCTGAGCTTCGGGAAGTATATCCCTGAGCTGAGTTTGAGCCACGTAGGACCCCTCGATCTGTTTAAGCTGCAGCTTTGTGGAATACCATGCGGAGAAGTAACAATGAATATTTTTGGTAAATATGATGATTACTTCCACTAGACTAATAATCAGCATTTATCTTTGGTGTATTCTTTTCCCGTTGACTTTCAAATACTATGGATTTGCCTGATTCAGAAAAAAGGGAAATTTTCAAATGCTGGTTTAATGTTTAGTGTTGCACATAATTATTAAAACCCGATAATGGTGTGGCTTTGAGCAAATGTCTCAAATCCCACCACTTGAGAATTTCCTTTTGAAGGGACACAGGCTTATAATGAAGTATACAATCAAGAAGAGAAGGATGATTGCTTAGATTATTAGCAGTAATGTTAAATGTAAGTTCTGTAGGCATTTGATAAGTTCTTAAAGAGACTGATGAGTTCTATAATAGTAACAATAGTTGATACAAATTGTAGAGTGGCTATGATCTTGTGGTTATAGAGATTCTTCAATAGGCATTGTTTAAATTTAATTTGAGACAATGTTTTACTTTACTTTTCACTGGTCTTCCATATCCTTTGTACAGTTTGACCTTCACAACGACCTGATGCTGCAGCCTTTGGGGTGTCAGTGCCCCCACTTTATGGACAGAGAGCCCAGGGCACGCAGGGTTCTCGCCTTTGCCAGATTCTGCATTTTGCTTTCCTTTTTGTCTGATGGGGTTTCTTACTCTAGGTGCCTGGGTCAGGCCTTGTATCTCTCCCTCCTGGATTCCAACTAGTCGCCTTGCCTGTAGTTTCTCTCTGCTGTGAAGCTGGTGGAGCAACCTCCAAAAATATAAATTTGCTTGCAGCCCTCCCCACTTGAAGCCCTTGCCGGTCTCCCTGTCAGTGGTGAGGGCATGCGCGGTTCCTTAGCCGCCACGTACGGGGCTCCACGACGCAGTCTCCACTGCGGGCCCCTGCTTGCCCTTGGGTGGAGGCTGCTCGTGACCTCCGGCCCCCTGGGGCCCCCTGCGGCCCCCTGCGGCCCCCTCCGGCCCACTTCCCTTCTTCCTCCGCTCACCGCCTGCTTCCGGCTGGGCACGGGCTGCCAGCGACCACGTCGCAGGCCTCCGTTGTTGCTGAGCGAGGGCCAGGGCTGCCTTCTGGACAGTGAAAGCTCTGGGACGCCGGCTGTGTCTCCCCGTCCAGCTGGAGGGGCACCGGGCCGTGGCCGCTCTCGCTCCCCAGTGGTGGGGCCGCGCCCTGGGGACGGCAGAGCAGCAGGGCAGGAATCTGTGTCCTCGGCCTCCCGGAGCTGCCGAGTTAGCTCTGGCCTGCTGGGCTGGGCTGTTGAGGGAGTGAGGAATCCAGTCCGTTGTCTTGAGGCCCCTGCCTGCTGGCCTCCTGTGACTCGGTGTATGCCCCACGCGGGCATCCGCCATAACTCGGAGGCCCCGCCCCGCCCCGCCGCTGCTCTCGCCTGGGCTCTGGGGTGTGTTCCTGCGGGGCTCTGTGACTCTGTGCGTGGAGGCCGGGAGGCCCGCTCGTCCTTGCTGTGTCGTTAGCCAACAGCGGACTTGAGCGCATGCGTGCTGGGCCAGGCGCACATCCTCCACCGGGCCCGGTGCGCAGTCCGCATCCTGGCAGGTGTGGGGCCCTGGGGAAAGCCATCAGTTCTGTCGCTGAGTTACCGCTGGGTTTGGGAATATACTGGCATTCTAGCTGTTACCTTGCACTGAACTACCAAATATCTTCTCTCCAAAGAATGCTTTCCTGTCAGGAGATGGGGTGGTGAACTTAGGAATTACAATTTTTTGTTTTTATTCAGTGCTAACCTAAAATTTGGCGTTAGAAGTCAGGACAGAGGTTGCTTTGGGGAGAAGGAAGGACGAGGTGCCTGAGTGTGGGCATGTTCTCTTTCTCGACCGGAGCCCTGGATCTTATAGATGCTTCCTTTGGGATAATTCACGCTCATCTTTAATTTTGTGTACTTTTCTGTATGTTGTTTGTCAGTTTTACTGAAATAATAGACACATCAGTTTGAGGTGTACAGCTTAATGATGGGGTGTGTGTATGTGTTGTGAAGTGATCACAGGTTAGTGACTGTGCATCGTCTCACATAGCTAAGCATTTCTTGTGATGAGAACTTTTAAGATCCACTCTCTCAGTGACCGTGTGTTTTGTCTGTACCTTCTGACCACCTTCACCTGCCTCCGATGGTCACTAATCTTTTCTCTGTCAGGTCAGTTTTTTAACATTCCACGTATATTTGTCGTTCTCTGTCCGACTGACTGAGCATAATGCCCTTTAGGTCCATCCGTGCTGTTATGATGGCAGGATTTCCTTTTTCATGGCTGAATAACATTCCATTGTATTCATACACCACATTTTCTTTATCCGTTCATCTGTCGATGAGCGCCAAGGTTGTTGCCTTATCTTGGCTATTGTAAATAATGCTGCAGTGAACTTGGGGGTGCAGATAGCTCTTTGAGACCCTGTTTTCATTTTTTCTGGAAATATATGCAGAAGGAGAATTGCTGGATCACATGGTAGTTCTATTTTTAATTTTTTGAGGACACTCCTTACTGTTTTCCATAGGAGCTGCACCGGTTTGCATTCCCACGAACAGTGCACCAGGGTTTTCCTTTGCCCACATCCTTGCCAACTCTTGCCTCTTTTTTGATGACCCCCATTATAACAGGTGTGAGGTGATGTCTCATTGTGGTATTGAGTTGCATCTCCCTGATGATGAGTGAGGCCGAGCACCTTTCCATGTGCCTGTTGCCCATTTGTATGTTTCCTTTGGAATTATGTTTTATTCAGTTCCTCTGCCTGCTTTTTAATTGGATTTTTTTTTCTTTTGCACTCTTGAGTTGTAGGAGTTCTTTACAGTGTGGATATTAACCCTTTATTAGATAGATGATTTGCAAATATCTTCTCATTCTGCAGGTTGCCCTTTGTTTTGGTTTCCTTGCTGTGTGGAAGATTTTTAGTTTGCTGTCGTTTATTCTTGCTTTCATTGTGTTTGTTTTTGGTGTCAAATCCAAAAGAGCCTTGCCATGACTCATGCCATGGTGTCAGGGGAGCTTACCCCCTATGTTTTCTTCTAGAAGTTTTACTGTTTCAGCCTTTAAGTTCAACTCTTTTTTTTTTTTTAATTTTTAAAAAGATTTTATTTATTTGACAGAGAGAGACACAGCAAGAGAGGGAACACAAGCAGGGGGAGTGGGAGAGGGAGAAGCAGGCTTCCTGCGGAGCAGGGAGCCTGATGTGGGGCTCGATCCCAGGACCCCGGGATCATGACCCGAGCCGAAGGCAGATGCCCAACAACTGAGCCACCCAGGCACCCCTAAGTTCAAGTCTTTAATCCATTTTGAGTTGATATTTGGTGTATGGTGTAAAATAGAGGTCTGGTTTCATCCTTTGGCATATGGCTGTCAGTTTTCCCAACAGCATTTATTGAAGAGACTGTCCTTCCCCACTGTATATATTCTTGGCGTCTTTGTTGTAAATTGACCATATATGTGTGGGTTTATTCCTGGACTGTTTTGTTCCATTGATCTGTGTGTCTTTTTATGACAATTCCATACTGTTGTGATGAGTATAGCTTTGTAACATAGTGTGAAGTGAGGAAGTATGATGTTTCCAGCTTGGTGGTTCTTTTTCAAGATAGCTTTGGCTCTCAAGATGTCCATCGACAGATGAATGGATAAAGAAGATGTGGTATATATATACAATGGTCAAAAGGAATGAGATCTTGCCATTTGCAACGACGTGGATGGAACTGGAGGGTGTTATGCTGAGCTAAAGTCAATCAGAGAAAGACATGTATCATATGACCTCACTGATATGAAGAATTCTTTTTTTTTTTTTTTT
>NW_028040483.1:0-14971 GCF_054177405.1 Leptonychotes weddellii | reverse complement strand
CCCCGGGGCCTGGGATCGAGCCCCGCATCGGGCTCCCTGCTCAGCAGGGGAGCCTACCTCTCCCTCTCCCTCTGCCTGCCGCTTCCCCTGCTTGTGTGCTCTTTCTCTCTCTGTCAAATAAATAAAAATCTTAAAAAAAAAAAAAATGAGACAGAAATAAAACTATTGTTACCAAGGTAGGTAACTCCGATAAATCCTTACTAAAAGTTTTATTTCCATTTTTATAACAGATAATTATAAATGAATATAAATTGATGAAGCAGTTTTCAAGGTAAATCTAAGAATATTGTGAGGTTAGGCTTATTGAATAAGTTAAGTCATTATAGAAAAATTTTGTGCATACAGATTAGGAAAGAACGGGGATGGAATAGCCTAGTCCTTAGATGAAAGTGAGATGATTGTGTCTTTCCTTAATGTTTCTCACAGAACAGAAAGGGACCAGATTTGGTAAGAAGAGATCCATTAGGTAAAGGACCAATAATGCTGAGCGTTGACGATGGTAGGCAAAGAGGCACAATATATACCTCCTTTATCCACAAGGTATATTTCAGAATTTAGAGTGAGAAGACTATTGAGTGTTTAAGACTTTTAACACTATCATATATGTATATTATTACTAATGGGAAGTTTGTTTTTTTTTTTAAAGATTTTATTTATTTATTCATGAGAGACAGAGACAGAGAGAGAGAGGCAGAGGGAGAAGCAGGCTCCCAAGGAGCAGAAAGCCCAATGCGGGACTCGATCCCAGGACCCTGAGATCATGACCTGAGCCGAAGGCAGACGCTTAACCATCTGAGCCACCCAGGCGCCCACTAATGGGAAGTTTTATAATCCAAATTACCAATAGCTAAAATATACCACGTGCACACACACGTGCACACACACACACATGCCATTGCCAAGGATGTTTAACAAGATTTAAGTCAGATGATTTAGGTACAGGTAATGTTAAAATTAGACAAAATTCTACAACACAGATGAAACTTGAGAACATATACTAAGCGAAATAAACCAGTCCCAAGAAGAAATACACTGTATGATTCCACTTATATGAAGTACCTAAAGTAGTCAAACTCATAGAGTCGGAGGGTAGAAGGGTGGTTGTCAGGGGCTGGGGAATGGAGAGCAAGGGAAGTTGTTTAATGGGTTTAGAGGTTTAGTTCTGCAAAATCAAAAAAATTCTGGAGAACTGCTTTATAAAAGTGTGGATATACTTACTGCTGAATTGCACTTAAAAGTGGTTATGATGATAATTTAAGATGTGATTTTTACCACAATTTAAAATAAGTAAAAAAAAAATAATAAAAGACAAAATTGTGGAATTAGGGAAGTATCTTAGACGTGTGTTTTCTCTTTCCCACCCACAACCTCTGCTGATCTCTGTAATAGTCACAAGAGATTCCCAATCCCCTCATGCATCCCTTTGCCCTTTCTCTTTCTGGTTCCATACAGGCCTCCTCTATGCCTCCGGAAAGTCCTGTGGGATAAATCTCTCTCCAGTTTTCTACTGCAAGACCTTCACCTTGAATACAGATGTCTTGTAAACTGATAATCCATTGATTTTTTCCTAAGGCATTTATCCCAAGACATTTTTCCTATACCAATTATGCTAAGATATTTTAAATATGTTGTCTTAATTGAATAAGTCTGTCACAAAGGATTCTTACAGAAGAAACCTTTACCCAATGCAAAACAACTCATGTCGATAGAGGTGAATTTGTGAGTATCCCACAATATTGAGCGTGTGTGTGATGGGTGGAGTTGGGAGAAAGGGAGTGGTCAGTTTATTTGGAGAAGAAAGGGTTTCAAATTAGACACCCTATTTCTGTAGGGGTTAGAAGCTGAAGAAATGCTAGTCCTATATGAGTTTACCTTCTAAACGTGTCTGTGGGTCTAGGGGTAGAGGGGCATGTGTTACCATTCTGGACGGTGACAGAGAAGTTACTCTTAACCACTGATTCTGAGGTTAGGATAAAATAATTCAAATATAATGTCAGGAAACCCTTTCAAATCAAGGAGATAATTATCAAGATATTTTAAGAGAAATGTTGTTCATTCCATTACTAAGAACAAATAACTTTAAAATGTGCTTTGATACAACATAAAATGTATCGGAGGAAGTAGTCATATCCTAGAAATAGAATAGTCTGGTTAAATCTTAAACTTTTTTAATCCATGGTGTCCTTTTTTTCTTTTTCATTTTATAAGATGTTGGCTGTGAACACAAATGTATGGTATAGATCATTTTAACTTGTCAAGATTCCTTTATTTTTGCATTGCAAACATACCTAAACTCTGCAGAATAAAAAAATAAGCCTTCAAAACCAATATTACTAACCACTTTTGGATAATTCTTAACATCAACTATGGTCTTACTGAGATATCCAATTTTTTTTTCCTTACAGTTCTCCTTAGCTTTTTTATTATTATTTTGTAGAAATATGGAGAGATTATGAAAATAAAATGAAAGGCTGGATTCCATTAGACTGGAGATAGCTTTGGTCCAGCACAAGCTGTGCCCTGAAATAAATCGAAAGCATTTTATGGTTAAACCAGCAAGAAAGCAGTTTAATTTCCCATTAAATCACAGTTCAGTGCACTCTAGAACAAATGAAGTGATGGAAGCTATATGATGATATTTAATATTCACACTCCACAAACACACATGCTCAAATGCCATCAACAAATTCCAAGTATGTATTAAAGAAAGGGAGGAGATGGTTGTGTATGGCAGACTGTATGTTAAAACTCATCTATAAAACTCACCTATTTGTAAAAACGACATGTATACGGGCACCTGGGTGGCTCAGTTGGTTAAGCAACTGCCTTCGGCTCAGGTCATGATCCTGGAGTCCCGGGATCGAGTCCCGCATCGGGCTCCCTGCTCGGCGGGGAGTCTGCTTCTCCCTCTGACCCTCCCCCATCTCATGTGCTCTCTCTCTCTCAAATAAATAAATAAATAAATAAATAAATAAAATCTTAAAAAAAAAATGACATGCATACAAACTCATTCTGCAATATACACCTTCAAATATTTGTACATTGGAAAGAAATAAAGAGAAATGTATAATTAGTAACAATTATGCAAAGAACTTGGACTATAAAGCAAATAAAATACCTGATTATTTTTCAGTAAAAAGTATGCATGTGTCATCTCACCCCATTCCCTATATCTAGCAGACTTGGAGATACTGAATAGTTTAAATTATGCTAGTCAATAGTCTACCACATAGGATAATTAACAATTAATGCCAGGAGACAGCATCATATAGTCGAAAAAGCGCCCGTTTGGGGGACACACATGGCCTTATATCCTAAATGTGCTATTTTCTATAAATAGAGCTTCTGAGTCTTTCTTTTTAAGTGGGATAATGCCTATCTCAAAGAACTGTTATGATTAAAACATTAAATAGCATCTGTAAACCAACTAAAGAGTATCTGGTACACGTTAGTTTCTCAATAAATATTAATATCTTTTTCTTCTTCAGTTAGGTTATTTTATGAATAATACGTGATATTCCTTTCCCTTTAAACACAGCATAGCAAAATAACACGCTGGAATGTCTATTCAGTCTTTGAAAATCTAGGGGCAATTATTGGAATTTAAAAACATAATTACCACTGAGATTAATAGTACATAATTACTTTAATAGTTAAAACACACGTGAGATACTTAATACCCATGTAATTGAAATGTATAACAAAACAAAAAACAGTGAAGAAAAAAGAAATAAATGAAAACAATGCAAGTGATGCACTAAGTTATCACTACTATAAACTATCCAATAGTGTTTGATAAGAAAATTTAAATCATTACACACTATATATACACACCAGATTTCGTCCCTTTGTCTATGTTCAGTTGTTTACAATATGTGGGAAATCCAAATTGGTCCTCTAAATGCTAATACCTTGTTAACCTAAAATAGGCATATTAAATTAAACTCTTTATTAAATTGGGCTTATCTTGGAATTTGACTACGTAAGTATCTGATAATCTCTCTCTTTCCCAAAGCCCTCCTTTGTCTATGGAAAATAAAAAATATAGTTTCTCTCAAGATGTACATTCTTGTCCAAACACTAAAATGTATTCACAATATCCTAAGAAACAAAGTTGGCAAAATGTACACTCATTAACCCCTTCCATAGGACAGCTCCCTCCCCACCCCCAGACTAATAGAAAGAGATACTGAAGGCAAGAATAAGAGTGAGGGATATACAAAAAAAGAAAGTTCACCTGATTGTAATCCAATTCAGTGTCTCAAACACACTCTAGTAATCACTGATGATATTACAAAATTTAGGCTCCCTATTTATAATAATGTAAGAACATGTTGCTTCTGGGTAGAGGTAGTTGAAGGCTCTTCTTCATTCATTAAAAAAGAGGATACCAAGGCCTAGAAAGCATAACTTAATCCTGGCCCAAGATCACAGAGCTGTTAGATATAGAACTAAAACTGACTATCCTTTTGCTTCCTTTATTTCAATGTCTCAGTCACCAAATGAATTGAACTATGATCAGAGCATCATACAAAAACACCCTCAAGTTAATTTTTACTGTAACATTAACAACTCACAAACATTTATAGAGATTGTTTTAGCCCCGTCTAGCAGTGGGTTAATGGGAAGGAGAACATCTTTCATTTGACACAGGCTCCCTCTGTGGGCTTCAATTTCTTCATATGAAAATTGGTCTTCTAGGTATACTGCAAGATAATGGGATATTAACACTGCACTCACATGCCACACGTAGGTGCAAACTGTGAGCTACTTCTTTCTCTCTCCATTTGCGGATATGAAATAACTCAGTGAATGAATGAGTTTTTATTATTTAACATGTTTTAAAAATTTTTGGTAATTATTTGGTTTTCTCCTAAAAGCAGAGATGGATTTAGTTTTTGTGCCATTTTTAGGGACAAATGGAGGCCAAGACACAAGATAAAGACACAACCTTAGACATGCCAGAAAAATTTTGTAATATGGTTGGTCACCTAGACACAAGAAGCCATGTTGAGTCATTCACTGACAATTTTAAATGATGATTTTGAAGCTGGTTATATACTAAATATATTAAATATGTTGAATAGCCTCATTTTATATATATGTATATATGTAATTGTATATATTAATATGTATGTAATATGTATTTATATGCTTATATATATTTATATATTTATATATAGATATATATAAAGCTAGTATATATTAATGCTAGTTGCTTAATTTTTCATTTACAATATTGGATAACAAGTTAACGAAATGGACAAAACAGCATGATGGCTAAAGTTTTAGCCTTCCAAAGTTTTGTTTTTGTTAAAGATGGTTATTTTGGCTGACTATCTTTCTAAAATAAATTATATATAAATATATATATATATATATTTTTAACTGATCAAACTACTGAACTTAAAGTAACATTTCCTTAATGACCTATGCCCATCATTAGGAGTACCAATTTTTGTACGGTGATGCCCTTAGGGATTCTAAAAGTTTGCAGGTCTGTTTACTCTTGTTAAATAGCTCAGTTCCTTTGCTTTTTGAGTTTCTGTGTGGGCTTTTTATAGATTACCTGTCAACTCCCTTGTTGTCACTCTTCACTGCTATTGTGCTGGTACTAACATAACAGGCCGCTCCCTTGTCTCATTTGCTGTTTCCTAATAGGCAGTGGGTTTGGCAACCAGATGACCAAGCTTGTTAAAATTGTCGGTAAAATAAGATTTTGTAGGTTCTAAGGGAACACTCCTAAGAGAAAAGAACATTTGCTTTGTTTCATGGACTTTGTGGTTGCAATTTTGACTGTGCATATTTTATTGTTTAAATCTTGCCTCTCAGCAAGATGGGTGGGTTGCCAGAGAGCTGAGTCTTGAGATGTGGGATGTGAACTGTTTATTAAATTACACAGACTGCCACAGCCATCTCAAGTATGTTAAGCAGACAAGGTAGGTCATGTCTGGAAAAGTCGGGGTACACAGCTGGAGGAAGGCAATAAAATTATTCGAAGTTAAACGGTATTATTAAAATAAATAGTACTCTTTGAAATTTGATGCAAAAAGTCACTAAATTGCACAAGTTGTTGAACTTGAAAAATATTGCCATATTCCATGTTATTCTTACTTCACCTAAATGTCTGTTTTGGAATGGAATGGCTTATATTGGCAGCTTTTTCACTGCAACCTATCCTGTTTCCAAACGTAGAAAAAACATTGTTATTTTTAGTTGATTCCATCCAGGCAGGAAAGTGCCCCACCACTTCACAGCCTAAAACAAACAACTATTGGTGATGGTCTCATTGTAAATTGCTTTCCATGGGCATAGTGAGTTTTCTTTCTTTTTTTTTTTTTAAGGGACTTAGATACATGAGACATATGAACTAAATTGTGTTTGCCTGACATAAGCTGAATTTAAAGCTCTTGCTGAGATTACCACCCTTTTATTACCTTCTCCTATTCCTTTGTGACACAAAGGCTGAATTTTAAAAACTTTTGTACAGCAAAAGCAATTTATACATATAAAAATACTTGGAGTGCCCTAGGGGTTGTTCGTGTTGCAGAGACTGAAGACGAGTTTGATTTTAAGTTTAAGCTTCAAACACTTATGGCCTAAATGGGGATGTCATTCTGAATTAAGCCTCAAACACTTTTTTTTTTTATAGGCAAGCAAGGGTATCATTTCTAAGATGAACTATAAAAGAGTGAAGCAAGGCCCCAGTTATTTGCACTCATCAGAGAACTTTTTTTCTCCCTAAAGAGAACAAATTTCAACTGACGATCTCAGTCTCCTTCCAATTCAGGCACTTGTGCTCCTCTTTCATGAATCCCCTAACAGTTTCAATCAGAGGAGATATTTTATTTTTCCCTCCTGCTGCTACCAGATATGTCGGGCTGCTAATGTAAAATCATTGCCACATGACAGTGACTGCTCAGGGCTGCCCTTCCCCAACTCATCGGTCAAGGACACCAGCTCAATGTTTCCCAAGTCCTTTCCAACGTTCCTCTACCCTTTATCTCTCCCGTCATGCCCTGTGTTGAGGACACAAACATATCCCTTTAAAAAGCCTTTGACACATTTTCTCCTTTCTATACCTACTTGGCTATTTGTGAAGCCTGAACCACAGTAAATAGCCTAAGGCGTCACCACCCCACATCCGCTCAGTACTTTATAATTCTGGCAGTGATTCTCGAAGCCAGGTAGATAAAGGATTAACCTGAGAAGCTCCAAGAAGTACGTCTTTAGCATCTCCTGATGCCCTTTGCTCATTTTTGCTTCCCTCTCTCATGCTTCCTAATTGCTGCAATTCTCTTAGCTTCCTGCTTTCCCCAGACCTCTAAAACCAGCATTCCACACCCAGGTTTTTCTCATTAGGAAAGATCTAAATGTCTTAAAATACTACATGCTATCAAAAATTTGGTTTTAGTTCTCATTCCTTCAGGCATATGATGTAGGCCAACTGCTGACCAGGAAATACAAAATACAAATTTAAAAAATTAACTAAGAATTGTATGTTATAGGAGAAAGTATATTTTTGTGTCACCACTCCCAGGTAATGCAGATGTCTGTAGAAGGTGCTATCTAGCAACATAATATTTAATTGAGATTTTGGTCAGGGAGGAAATTTTCGGGTCACTGGCAGGCCACTGCAGAGGGGTGTGTGTGTGTGTCCCCATGTGTGTTTGGGGTTGGGGGGGGTGGTAAGTTGATATGAGGCAATTTAGGTAGATAGACCTAAAGGTAGTTCTCAATTCGTACCACATAAATGTCTATAGGCTTTATTTGGTTTTATATGAATAATCAAGTCCATAAAAAACATTGACTACGTAGTTTATATTGTCCTTTTTGTAATTTTTCCATAAGACTATTTAGGATATAATAGCCATCTATAGCTAGCTCTATACCAGTACCAGGCAAAGATGTCTGAAAATAATCACACAGTCCAGAATCTTCTAGTGACCTAACTTTTCAGGGCCTATGTGGTCTTATGAAAAATTCTCACTTTCAGATTGCATGACCTGGAATGCCATCCCTACACCACAACTCAGTACAACTTCCTCCTGAAGAACTTCTCTGGCCCCTTGCTACTCAGCTCAACCTCATATCCCCACCAACCCTGAGTGTAATTCTCTGTTCTCCCAACCATCCATTCACTTGTTTCATACTTACCAGCTTATGTGGCTTTCTTCCATCTGACTTATAAGCTTCCTGAAGATAGGGGAGCTATTTATCTTAAAGCTTTGCCAATATATATAGTACAGTGTGTGTGTGTAATATTCTGCTTTAGAAATTCCATGGTATAAGCTACAGAGAGAAGACTAATTAAAAATAAAGTAAGAGATACTATACTGTAAATGCTGCTTTATAAAACTCCTTTATGTCTTCCCAAACTGATTTTATAAGTAGGAAGAATCTTTGGTTCTTTGGAGTATATTATAAGGTTGAAGAAAAATTGATTTAAATCAGCAACTTGTCTGATGGACCGAGTCATTTTGTTTTCAAAGTGTGTAATAGGAAAATCCTTTAAAATCGTCATAATACAGTCTTCTTTATTCCTGTAATTAGAGTGTTGCTTGTATGTAGAAATGTTACAAAGTCAATTCAGGACAATTTTCTGGAGTTAACGTCTACCAAAATATGTGAAATAAGAAAGGTTGTACAAACAACACTCTAGAGTGCAGATAACATAACATGACTAGATAACAATATTTCTACAAATAAATATTATTAGGGATTTCAGAGGATGAAGGAAATTTTACATTCTAGGGAATCCACGAAACCCTTAAGAGCCTTTAGAAGAGAAAAAGCATAGATTTCACTTGGACTGGTGAAAGATAAAAAATTCTCAGTGTATTCCTGCCAGGGGAACATCTCACTCTGTGTGTGTGTGTGTGTGTGTGTGTGTATAATTTTCCTCATAAAAAATGTGTTTATTCTTTCCAGTTATACAAAATCACTGTCCCAACTCTTCAGGAAGCCCTGACAGAAGAGGAAAGCAAATCACTGTACCAAATGAGATAGTCTGAATATTTTCTCTTAAGAAATATGTCTAGTTTTTTAAACACGGAAACAGAAGAAAACGGTCACTGGGCTAGGAGATAGTAAATGACATGAGGGTAAAACTTAGTAATTCTATAGAGAGAGTAACCTGGTTGGTAAAATGAAAAGCACTGAGCAAAACATTGAGAATATGCATGTTTTTTGTAAATATAGGATGGAAGCTTCCTTGGTGTCCAACAGTTTCTCAAGTCTAGCTTTGACTAAAAACCTTAGCGTGCTAAATCAGAAAAGGAATTATAATTTTCTCCGTGTCTAACCAACATAAATACTCATGATCAGAGACTATAGCTGAGACTAATCTCAGTTATAGATAACTAATTTAAAAAATGCAAGTATAAAGTGATATTTTGGAAAGAGAAATGTTTTTCAATTTATCAAAATTGTCATTTGGATGACTACACTGATCAGATACTCAGTCAAATAAATTTCATGCTTTATAAATTTAAATAAAGTCGACCTTATTTTAATTGAATAGAAGCCAAAAAAAAAAAGTAAATATTTCAATTAATTTCTAGGTTGTTTATCATGTTGATATCACAGAGACAGCACACAATCTTAAACATGAACAGAAAGAAATGTATAGCATCCTACTGTCAAGAAGATCTCTAGCTTTGAACAACCTGCTTATGGAATTCCCAGGATTTCCATTAATTATAGAAGTCTATGAAGTAAAAGAGACATTTTTATCTCATAGTAATGAACTATGAATAAAAACATTTTTTACATATTTTGTGTTCCTTTTAATGTAAAATATTTTTAAAATCCTAGTTCATGGAAGATATAGTAGTACAAATAAATTAAGCAAAATATGGAAACTAACAAAAGAACATATACTTATTCATTTGATTACATTTTATACTGAGTATAAGATTACAAACATTAATTTTTAAAAATAAAATTGGAAGCAAAATATCAGAATGCGTTAGAAAGGTTAAATGTTGCTTTGCAAAACTTTCCTTTTAGTTACCCATATCTATTGAAAATATACAACTGTAGTAACTGAGTCATGATGTAACATATATTTCTTACTAGAGGGTCACGATCAAAGTTTAAGAGCTAGTTTAATTATGTTAAAATGTAACACACTTTTAAGATGCTAGTTTCTAGATTTGTTTACTGTGAAATTCTATAACGAGATAAGAAAATAACCAAGACTGCTTCACATATTAGACATTTGTAAACAATGAGAGAACATCCTATCAGCTTTTTAATTTAAGTGTTAACAGCCTTTGTCAGAAAAGAGATACTATACTAAGCATAAAAAATATGACAGACTTTTGAAATGTAGGATTTATTTTGTTACCCATAAACTATCATTCTTTTATGTAATGTTTTGACAAACTGGGGAAAAATTAGGAAAATCCTGCAGATAATATGACTCACATTTTTCATCAATTTCTCTAAGCACCTGTTACTTAAGGGCCAGATGGGTAAACAGAAGTCACAGGTTTCCATTGCCCTCACAGCATTGGAAAATTATCAAATTCATGAAAATATGTTATTTAAGTGCCCTACATGTATTAGAAACTTTAGCTCATGTCGGAAGAACATCCTGTGTTACGTGGTGAGTGCTAGAGGTATTGGAAGATTACACTTGCCACTGAAAGTTAATCAAAAATTGTCTGCATCCAAAAAACCAAACAAAAAATTTATCTGCATCCATCTAGAAGACAATATCAACTGGAGTGATAAATGGCAAATCATAATTTATACATTGCTTGAACCCAACTATGGATGATCTATATGTATTGAGATAATGACAAAAAAATACATTTAACATTATATCATTTATGGGGTTACACTAATTTTTTTTTTATGTGAACACTGGTATTGCAGCACTTCTAAGTACATAACTATTAACAGGCATATGCTGAATGAGATGTTTCATATATAAAAATGACTGCATTTTCTTGATTTACCAAATCACAAAGAATAGAAATTTATATAGTGAGCTATGAGAAAACTGGTTTATCTTATCTAGGTTTAAATACTATTATCAACTACTCCAACATTTCTCCAGGGAATTTGTCTTTCAGTTGATTTTGTCTACTAAAAAAAACAATGCAAAAGTTGATTTGATTCAATTACTATATCTTAAAGGTATTACAAATTATCATTATCAATAATAATTAAAAAAAGACGTTTGGAGTTGGAGTGGGACTCAAACAAGATCCTGAACTGAATTTCTGAAAAGGGCGCCTGGGTGGCTCAGTTGGTTAAGCGACTGCCTTCGGCTCAGGTCATGATCCTGGAGTCCCGGGATCGAGTCCCACATCGGGCTCCCTGCTCGGCAGGGAGCCTGCTTCTCCCTCTGACCCTATCCCCTCTCATGCTGTTTCTCGCTCTCTCTCTCAAATAAATAAATAAATAAAATCTTTAAAAAAAAAAAAAAATTTAAAAAAAAAATTGAATTTCTGAAAAAAATAACTTGATAAAAATGTGAGAACATATATTCTTCATAAGTAATTGGAAAAGATTGCTCTTTTTAAATTAGTGTAGTTTTATATTCTGAAAGTCCCAAGGACAAGTGATTTGATCAAAAGTGAAAAGATAAGATAAATTTGAACCAATGGATGGATGTATGCAAACACACAGTCATAATGACTTTCTTACTCTACCAGGTAAGATACAGAATTAATAATAATGGCACAATATATTCCTAAAGCACATTCAACATAATCACAGATGAACTATTGATCTAAAGTAATTGTGATGAACTTAATTTCACTCTAGATTTAAAAGTTCTGCTAACAAATTTTATCATGCAAAAAGGATTAAGTCCCTCTGTATAAGTTTAACTTCCTTTCACTGAAGAGATTGCAGTGCAAACCACATGAAATTAAACATTTAACCTAGATACAGTGCATAGACATAAGAAGGGCTGAGGTAATACCAGATGAGATTCTCATAATATGACAAAAGGAATGTGCTATATACCATTAAGGAATAAGTATTTGGGACATTACTTAATCCATGTTTTAAGTGAATCCTAGGTAAAGGGAAAAATTTTATGAAGAATTAATCTATGACTCTTACGAGGTTTAGTAGGTATTACTGTGCATACATATATATACATATATATATACACACACACACACATATATATAGCTCTTCACTTCTTGCCTATATATCCATCTATCTAAATAATTGTTTACCATTACTCTAGAAGCTTTAGTTAACCCAGAGTGATTCAAACACAGATTTCTCTCCCATTGTCAGTGTCAATCATACCAATTGATACGAGGCAAAATCCACACGACAATACTTCTTGGGTCCTTTATCTATGCTGTTGTTTCCAGTATCATTCTCCCAGTTTCAGGTATTTTTATTACCTTCATAATCTACCACAACCTACTTCTGTCTCTCAGTCATTCTTTTCTCAAGTTCTCAAGGCCCTATTGAGAACTCAGCTGACTGGTACTCACCACTGAACCACAACTAAGGTATTCTGCTCCCAGTGGGCTGGCTCTGGACTTTCCAGTTAAGTGCAACTTTCCCTTATAATAGTGTCCAACCTGACCATCTGGACATCATCACCTCCTAATGCCCAACTCATACTGTAAACTTCTGATAGAACGGCCTGCTTACAATTCATTTAAGTGTATTTTATTTCAATTTTTATTTGTTAATTTTTTATACTATGTGTGCTTGGCCTAGAGTGCAAAATCTCACATTCTATTTCTTTTCTGAAGTTTCTTTCTTTTCTTTTCTTTTAAGATTTTATTTACTTGAAAGAGAAAGAGAGAGTGAGCATGAGCGAGGGGAGGGACAGAGAAAGAGGGAGAAGCGACTCCCCACTGAGTACAGAGCCCAACACTGGGCTTGATCCCAGTGCTGAGATCATGACCTGAGCCCAAGTCATCAGCTTAACCAACTGAGCCACCCAGGCATCCCTGAAGTTTCTTTCTGAACCCTTCATTATAGTGAGAGCTTTTTCTCCTTTAAATCCCACAGCCCTTTGTTTGTACTTCTCCCAAGGTATTTATCATAGTATTTTAATACAGTAGAGATACATCATGCATGATTTAAATTATGAATATTCAACTAAACACACCAGTCCTAAAAACAGGAGTAGGGGTGTGTGTGTGTGTGTGTTTTAACTAGTGTCTTATTTTATGTTATGTTTTGCTTTATTTTGTTTTGTATTAAAATACCTTATAAACAATCCCAACCTTATCTGGGATCCAACCATGGGCTATATAAGGACTTGCTGAAAGACTATGCAACACGGGCAAAACCATGGACACAGAAATCCATGGGCAATTTATGAAATTTTGTAAGATGATCTCTATTATACATGATTTGCACATTAGTCACTGACCTTGAGACCCAACTTATGGATAACAATCTACATATTTATGGTTATGTATATTTTTGTTTCATTACTTTAATGGGCAGTATAAGCAGGAAGGCGGACTATTTATCTCAATGACACAATGTCCTTAATAGTACCTTACACATACTTGGCACTTAACACCTGTTTTTGTTACTTCGAATAAAATGTAGCAAGCCTGTCTAATCTAATCTCAAATGGAAAACAATCATGGGAATCAAATAATTTATTAATTCTAAATTTTAAAATAATACAAATAAACTATTTTAGGACTCAATTGCGAAGCTTATAGGTCTTTGAAAAGCTTATGTTATTTAAAGAGCTCTTCATTTCTTGCCTTAATTAACTTTCTAAATTGAAAACTTTTTTTAAGATTTCATTTATTTATTTGTCAGAAAGAGAGAGAGAGAGCACAAGCAGAGGGAACGGCCCGCAGAGAGAGAAGCAGGCTCCCTGGTGAGCAGGGAACCCAATGCAGGACTCGAGCCCACGACCCTGGGATCATGAACTGAGCCGAAGGCAGATGCTTAAATGACTGAGCCACCCAGGTGTCCCTAAATTGAAAACTTTCAGGACAATAATGATATCATGTATTTTGGTATCTGCTGAATTGTAGTGTGTCTTGCATTAATCACGCAAAGGATAACAACCAACAAGACATGGCAAATGCCAAAAACAAAACAAAATTGAATAATTGGCTATTGAACTTATTGTGCTTTTAAAAATACTAAGCCTAGTGTAGCATCTGGTACATGCACAGTGAGTGCAATTTAAATATGGTTGTCTGAATGAAGGAAAGATGAAATGAGACACTGGGCTTTACAGGGTATATGGAAGCAAGAAAAAACTCCAAGACACATTCCTTTTTAGCAGCAGCAGTACCAGGCAACCCAGAAGGTGAAGAACAGTAGCAGACCTAGAAGCAGAAACTCAACTAAAAGCCGATCCGAAAACATCAGATGTGATAGCCACCCTAGTAATAGCCCTTCTGGCTGTGGCGCTCTCAAATACAAAGGGAAACTAAGTCCATAAAAATTGACTTGCTTTTATTTTGCTCCATTTTTCCCCCTTTCTCTCCAGCTCTCCTGTCAAGTGCTCTAATTTTGGAAATTTGCTGTTTCAGATCAACTCCACAGAGGGCTGTGTTTTGTCACTTTGCAATCAGCAACTCAAGAAGTCATACCACTTTTGTTCATAGCTACTGTGTTACTTCCAAATTGGTCTGGGATACTAAAAAACAGCATTTGAGGTAATGCTTATGAAAAGGAAAAAAAAAAAACAAACCCTATTTCTCCATTTGGCTTATTATTATTATTATTTCCCTCTTCGGCATTTTGATTATCTATTTCATTTCAGATCTATACCTTACTTTGCCTCAGAAAAGGATTTCCCTATTGGTTATGTTGACAATGCAGATTTCAGAAAGTCCAGATCCAAAAGCTCCCTTCTGAGTAATAAAATCTAACCCTGTATTATGTTGAGTGAAATAAGTCAAACAGAGAAAGACATGTATCATATGATCTCACTGATATGAGGAATTCTTAATTGCAGGAAACAAACTGAAGGTTGCTGGAGTGGGGGGTGGGGTGG
>NW_028040482.1:0-474 GCF_054177405.1 Leptonychotes weddellii | reverse complement strand
TGGATTAAAAAACAAGACCCATCGATATGCTCTCTGCAAGACACTCATTTTACACCCAGAGACACCCCCAGATTTAAAGTGAGGGGGTGGAATACCACTTACCATGCTACTAGACACCCAAAGAAAGCTGGATGGCAATACTTATATCAGACAAATTAGATTTTAAAGCAAAGACTGTAATAAGAGATGAGGAAGGACACTATATCCTACTTAAAGGATCTATCCAACAAGAAGATCTAACAATTGTAACTATCTATGCCCCTAACATGGGAGCAGCCAATTATATAACGCAATTAATAACAAAAGCAAAGAAACACATCGACAACAATACAATAATAGTGGGGGACTTTAATACCCCCTCACTGAAATGGACAGATCATCTAAGGAAAAGATCAACAAGGAAATAAAGACTTTAAATGACACACTGGACCAAATGGACTTCACAGACATATTCAGAACATTCCATCCCAAAGC
>NW_028040481.1:0-474 GCF_054177405.1 Leptonychotes weddellii | reverse complement strand
CTTTAGGCATTTCCTCTTGACTCCCACTGTATGAGTGAGGAAGTCAGCATGTCTATATTTCCCTAATATTTTCTCCTTGTATTTATTTGATTATCTTCTACCCCTATTTTATATATTTTCTGTTATTAGATTTTGCATTAATGATTTGAACTCTCTGAAATAAGCCATGTCTTTCGCTTTTGTTCTTTTTTTTTTTTTTTTTTTAAAGATTTTATTTATTTACTTATTAGAGAGCAAGCGAGAGAGAAACAGCATGAGAGAGGAGAGGGTCAGAAGGAGAAGCAGGCTCCCCGCTGAGCCAGGAGCCCGATGTGGGACTCGATCCCAGGACCCTGGGATCATGACCTGAGCCGAAGGCAGTCGCTCAACCGACTGAGCCACCCAGGCGCCCTCGCTTTTGTTCTTTTATCAAACTTTTATTCTCAAGTTCTACATTTTGATAGATTTCCTCACCCAATACTTCCATGAAATGTT
>NW_028040480.1:0-474 GCF_054177405.1 Leptonychotes weddellii | reverse complement strand
TACTTAGATGCTGAAGTCAATATTATTATTATTTTTTTAATTTTTTAAAAAGATTTTCTTTATTTATTTGACAGAGAGATAGTGAGAGAGCACAAGTAGGCAGAGCAGCAGGCAGAGGGAGAGGGAGAAGCAGGCTCTCTGCTGAGCAGGGAGCCCGATGCGGGACTTGATCCCAGGACCCTGGGATCATGACCTGAGCAGAAGGCAGACACTTAACTGACTGAGCCACCCAGGCACCCTGAAGTCAATATTAAATGAGCAGTAGATTCATATGGAAGTAATGGTTCAGAACTGGACATGGTAAATATGAGATGCAGAAGGAATGTTAAAACAATATAAATAGCAGGCATTTGGTAGCATCTGGAATTTAGAAAAAAAATATTAATTGAAGATATATAGATGCAGTGATCATAAACATGAACCAAAGAAAATGAGAAGGACAATTTGAAAATTTGGGGAGTCTATCCATGGAGG
>NW_028040479.1:0-474 GCF_054177405.1 Leptonychotes weddellii | reverse complement strand
TACAATGATGTTTAATGAGATTTCAGCTTCGTAAGACTCGCACGCTTAACTACTTTCACACCAGTTCTCTGGACACTTTTCTCTGATGTCTACTGGAATTTTACCCTTGGTTAACATTTTTCACAGATTCATTGCATTGGTAAGTTCTCTCTCCATTATAGAGACCTCTGTAATTATGGAAGATAAGAGTCCTCACTAACGTACTCAACACATAGGAACTTCCTCCAAATTCACTAGTATGTGATAACTATTCAATAGTGATGTTTTGATAAAGACCCTCCTGTGTTTATCAAAACTAGAGACTGTAGAACAAGAAGGGATTATGTGTTGGTGGGAAAATAATGAACCGTCTGAACAGGACTTCCCAAATCAACCACATTTAGGATTTTTGTCTTCATTTTCAAATATCTAACTTTCAGAAATATTTCCATGAATAATTAATCCAATCATATATTTAAAATGGTTTGAAAAGGC
>NW_028040478.1:0-474 GCF_054177405.1 Leptonychotes weddellii | reverse complement strand
TTTAACTGGAAAAAGAATATTTGGCCCAAAACCACAGATTTAAGATTTTCATGTTATGTAATTCAATAGACCTTACCAAAAAAAAGTGTATCTTTCAAATTCATTTTTCTTTTCTTTTTTTTTTTTAAGATTTATTTATTTATTTGACAGAGAGAGATACAGAGAGAGAAGGAACAGAAGCAGAGGGAGTGGGAGAGGGAGAAGCAGACTCCTCACTGAGCAGGGAGCCTGATGTGGGGCTTGATCCCAGGACTCTGGGATCATGACCTGAACTGAAGACAGATGCTTAACGACTGAGCCACCTAGGCGCCCCATTAAATTTCATTTTTCTTACAGCATAATATCAGTGAATCTTTTTACTGAAAATTGGCTAACAGTGAGTTTCTATTTTTATATTTTATTTCCAATATATTTGTGGGATGACATACATTACATTGCATTTTTTGAATACTAATGAGATGGAGTCACCCTCAT
>NW_028040477.1:0-474 GCF_054177405.1 Leptonychotes weddellii | reverse complement strand
ATTCCCACTATTGCTATATTGCTATAGGAGGGTTCCTATTTCTCCACGTCCTCATCGACATTTGTTATTGTCTGTCTTTGCTTTTTTTAAGGTTTTTATTTAAATTCCACTTAGTTAACATCCAGTGTAATATGAGTTTGGGGTGTTACAATATGGTGATTCAACACTTCCATACATCACCCCGTGTTCATCACGATAAGTGCCCTCCTTAATCCCCATCCCCTATTTCACCCCACCCTCCCCTCTGGTAACCATCAGTGTGTTTATAATTAAGAGTCTATTTCTTGGGGCGCCTGGGTGGCTCAGATGGTTGAGCGTCTGCCTTCAGCTCAGGTCATGATCCCAGGGTCCTGGGATCGAGTCCCGCATCGGGCTCTCTGCTCCTTGGGAGCCTGCTTCTCCCTCTGCCTCTCTCTCTCTCTCTCTCTGTCTCTCATGAATAAATACATAAAATCTTAAAAAAAAAAAAAGAGT
>NW_028040476.1:0-474 GCF_054177405.1 Leptonychotes weddellii | reverse complement strand
ATGATAATATACCTACTACACTAATGTACGATGTTAATACCAGTGGAAACCCCCACATGATGAAGGGGGTGTGTGGAAACTGTATGTACTTCCTATGTATGTTTTCTGTAAACTACAACTGCTCCAAAAAATCAAGTCTATTAATTTTTTTTTTAATACATCAATACAAAGCCTGAGCCCCAGGCCCAAAGATTCAGATCTAATTAGTCTGAGTTGCAACCTAGACACCAGAATTTTAAAACAACAAAACCAAAAACACCTCCCCAGGTGATGTGACTGGTACAGTTAAGTTTGTGAGCCACCGGTTGAAGAAACGGGGCTGTTGCATCACTCCTGAGCCTCATGCCAGGGAGTCAGCTCTGCCAAAATATGTGCCAAAGCCAGCCCTGGTGGCTGATCAGATGGAGTCTTGGCTGAAACCCTATTTGCGGGTCAGACCGAGCAAACACTCCCTTAAGTGAGTGGTTTTCAAGT
>NW_028040475.1:0-474 GCF_054177405.1 Leptonychotes weddellii | reverse complement strand
TTGTTTCCTATAGTTAAGAGTCTGTCATGGTTTGTCTCCCTCTCTGATCACTTCCCATTCAGTTTTTCTTTCCTTCCCCTATGATACTCTGCGCTGTTTCTTATATTTCACATATGAGTGAAACCATATGATAATTGTCTTTCTCTGATTAACTTATTTTGCTCAGCATAATACCCTCCAGTTCCATCCACATTGATGTCAATGGTAAGTACTCATCCTTTCTGATGAGTAATATTCCACTGTATGTATATGTGTGTGTGTGTGTGTGTATATATATATATATGTATATATATATATATATATACACCACATCTTCTTTATCCATTCATCTGTTGATGGACATCTGGGCTCTTTCCATAGTTTGGCTATTGTGGTCATTGCCGCTATAAACACTGGGGTGCAGGTGCCCCTTCAGATCAATACATTTGTATCTTTGGGGTAAATGCCTAGTAGTACAGTTTCTGGGTCAGAGGG
>NW_028040474.1:0-474 GCF_054177405.1 Leptonychotes weddellii | reverse complement strand
CTAGCTGTTCCGCTGCACGCTCAGCCCGCGATTAAACCCCAGAGCCACCAAACATAAAACCTCAGGGAAGGTGCTCGGAGCCTTCTGCAGAGCAAACCCTCCCTCCCTCTGGATTGGGTACCTATGAAGTCTACACCATCAGTGTGGACAGCAACAAGGCCTGCCCAGCTCCAGAAAGAACTCTCATAAGTGTCAGGCCTACATGCTAGGTGAGTTTCACCTACTCAGCAAAGCCTCCTTGCACACCTTTTTTTTTTTTTTTTAAGATTTTATTTATTTATTTGACAGAGAGAGAGACAGCGAGAGAGGGAACACAAGCAAAGGGAGTGTGAGAGGCAGAGGCAGGCTTCCCGCGGAACAGGGAGCCAGACGCGGGGCTCGATCCCAGGACCCTGGGACCACGACCCGAGCCGAAGGCAGACACCTAACGACTGAGCCACCCAGGCGCCCCAACCTCCTTGCACACCTTTTAGT
>NW_028040473.1:0-474 GCF_054177405.1 Leptonychotes weddellii | reverse complement strand
CTTTCAAACCCAGGCCCCCTCTGTAAGCATGAAAAAGCCAGGCCCTTCTGTAATATGACTAGAAATGAAAAGCTAACCCTCGTGACTAGGAACGACATGTCGTGGCGAGGAAAAGCACCGCCTTCCGAGTACGAAGGGGTTGCATTCACCGTTGGCTGAGTGAATGAAGTACGGTTGGAATTCTGGGGCTGTTGGTACAACATCTCTGGGTGAGATGCTGGGACGCGCTCGTATCTCTCAGTCCTCTGACGTTGATCCAGGGAACGAGGGCGGGCTCTCCGGCATGGAGGATGTGCCGCCCGGGGCCCACGTTCACAATGCATGGCAGACAGGGTTCCTTCCTTTACCTCCCGACATTTCCCCCAATTTCCTCCTGAAGGTTGATGGAACTGCACCTTGAAAGCAACTCTCCACGGTGAGCACGTCCTCAGCTCGAGCTTCCCCACTCTCCTTGCTATACTCGAGGTAACTCTG
>NW_028040472.1:0-9692 GCF_054177405.1 Leptonychotes weddellii | reverse complement strand
AAAAAAAAAAGAAGAAGAAGAAGATAGCAGAAAGGGAAGAATGAAGGGGGGGAAATCAGAGGGGGAGACGAACCATGAGAGATGATGGACTCTGAGAAACAAACTGAGGGTTCTAGAGGGGAGGGGGGTGGGGGGATGGGTCAGCCTGGTGATGGGTATTAAAGAGGGCACGTTCTGCATGGAACACTGGGTGTTATACACAAACAATGAATCATGGAACTCTACATCAAAAACTAATGATGTAATGTATGGTGATTAACATAACATAATAAAAACAAACAAACAAAAATAAATAAATTTTAAAAAAAAGAAGCCCTATTGTGCTTACACCTGCCTCATGAGATACTTAATCAAAGCCAGTTTTATGTAGCACACAGAGGACGGAATGAGACATCTGGGTTTAAATTCTGTCTTATCGATGGTGATTTGGAGCCAGTTGATAAAAACCAAAAACAAACAAACAAATAAAAACCTCTACGTGCCCCAGTTTCCCCATTGCAAACACAGAATTAAGATGCCTACCTCATCGGGTAGTTGTGAAGATTGTAAGAAATAGCATTGGTGAAGCACCCAGCTGCCTGGGGTGTCCTAGCACTTGATAAAAACTTCCCCACCACACTTTTCTCCCACTGCTGGGTTTGGACCCCGTGCCTTGCTCACACTTTTATTTCCTGTGCAGCATCTTGTGCCTGGCAGGTGGTCTGTGCCTGGGGATTGCATTAAACTGGAATTTCCCTGTGTCACTGTTCCGTCCATGTTCCCAGAGTAGGAGTCTACCTGGAGACACTATTTCATTTTCCTTCAACCAAATAGGAAAAAATGGAGTCTTTACCTGCTCATTATGCATGACCATGACCTCTCCTCAGCATACCCTATGTTCTTTATTTGAATGAGTGTTTATTAAGGGCCTATTTCGTGCCAGGCATGGGACCAGGTGCCGGTGACAAGAGCACAGTCGTGCCCTCAGTGAGTTTTCAGTGCTGGGGACACACAAGTAAACAGGGGGCTACAATGCCACTCACGTGGCCAATGCCACGAAGAGGAAGCCATGCGAATGCTGAAAAGCATTCAGGAGGGACTCAGACCCAACTGTGGATTCCCAAAAAGATGATATCTATCTATGCTGGCTGGTGAAGGACAGGAAATAGTTTGCCAGACCATGGAAATAAGGGTGAGAGGAAAAGATCACTCCTGGAAGAGGGAAGCACACATGCAGTGGCTGGGAGGCGAGAGTGCACAGGGACGCATGAGTGGGATTCTTGAGGCCCCGCAGGTGCAGAGCACAGACCCCAGGGGTGCGGTGCAGGAAGGAGAACAGGAAGCGCCTCCATAACATGCTCCTGAGTTTGGACTTTATCCCATTGGGTCATTGAATTATATGAAGAAAGGGAGTGTCATGATCGGATTTGCATTATGGAAAGATGGTTCTGGAAGCACTATGGAGAACAGATTGAGAGCTGGGTAGGCTGAGGCAGGGAGGCCATTTGGGCAGATAAATGGGAGTGGTGGCCTTCCACCAGGCTGGATCACGTAGGGGAGGGAGAAGAAGGTGACCAAGTGGAGGAAGAATGGCTGGCCCAGGGGCACTAATAAAGAGTCAGGGAGAGGGAAATCCGTAACCACGCCCAGGCCTCTGGCTGGGGAACAGGGGTCACAACATTGCTGTTCTCCAGAGTCAGAACAGGAAAGGAAAATGTGGAGTGGGAGAAAATGATGCTGAGTTTGAGGGACACGGGAGGCATCCAGTGAGCGGCTGGGTCTGTGGGTCTCAAGCTCAGGAGACAGAAGTGAGCTGGAATATAGACTGGACATACAGAGGTTATCCCCAGAGAAATCGGTGATGAGGACAAGGCCTGGGACACACTGCCCTGCCATGTCCCAGACACTGAGGAAGCTGCCTGAGGAGGTCTGGTGGAGACATAGGAGGGAAGCCCAGACACGGTGATGTTCAGAGGCCAGGGAAAGAGAGTTAAGTACTCCAGGAAGGAATCACCAGCTAGAAGGAAAAAAAAAAAAAAGGCCAAATTAGATAATAACTAATGCATTAAAATCTTAATCCGATTAAAATGTATTTACTGGATTTAGCAACAGGGTCGGTGGTGGTCCTAGTGAGAACAGTCTCCGGGGAGTGATGTGAGGAAGCCAGATTGTAGGGTGCCGAGGGATGGGGATGGGAGGTGAGGAAACCAAGCTAGATTTAGACAACATTTCATGACATTTGACCTCAAAGGGGAGGGGAAAAAAAAGTAGGTGGTAGCTAAAGTGGGGCCTGTGGTTAGAGGAGGGCTTTATTTGTTTAAGACGAAAGTTGTTTAAGTAGGTTTAAATGCTGATAGAAAAGAGACAGACAAAATACAGAAGAGAATTCATCCACAAATGCTTTCAGATTTATTCGTTTATTTAGCCTTACCCCTTCTAGGAGGCTATTAGTCTTTTTTTTTTTTTTTTTAATTTTTCTTCTTCTCCATTTCTAGGTGGAGAAACAACATGAAACCCAGAAAGATAAAGTGGATTCTCTAAGATTCTATGTCAGGAAAATGAGAGAGACAAACCTAGACTCTGGGGTTCCACCAGACAGTAAAGCTTCAGGAAGAAGCATGCATTTCCATCCACAGAATCCCTTGAGCTCAGAGCAGATCAGAGGAACTGCAATTACCATGCCCCCCATGCCCCGCCGCCCTCGACTGGCAGAAGAATGGATCTCATAGCTCTTATCAGACTCTATTGAGCTGAAGCTTTAATGAGCAGCAACAATCTGTTATTTTCCTCTTGTTTGCGTGGCAAGTTGCTCTTTTAATTCACATCAAGAGAGGGAGAAGGAGATGAATATTAAAAGCATGCATCGAGGGACCAAGGGAGGCAGGGAGCCAGGCAGCTCCTCAGTATGCAGGGACAGAGCAGGGTTTGACATGAGGCAGGATCCACTGGCTGAGTCGGTTCTGGTCTCTGACAAGCCTGCCC
Source organism: Leptonychotes weddellii (assembly GCF_054177405.1). NCBI lineage: Eukaryota > Metazoa > Chordata > Mammalia > Carnivora > Phocidae > Leptonychotes > Leptonychotes weddellii. The sequence goes on along the minus strand of NW_028040472.1, from coordinate 6,731 downwards.
TTGGGGAATGTTGCTCACTAGACTGCTCTGCTGTTGGGAGAACGGGTGTTTCTGGAATTGTCTGAACTATGGGCTTGGCTCACTCTAAAAATGACAGCAGAAAGAAACTGTACTACTGAGACCCTGAAAGAATAATTTGTTCTCGAGGAAGGAAGTGGGGTGAGGAGGAGGTTTTTGTAATGGGACATAGCTCATTAAAAAAAGCATTAAGTCCCATTGGTCTGGGATGATTTGGGATATAGGGAAGATGGATGGATAAGATCATAATATCAAAAGTACCAAGGTTTTCCTTTGTGTTTACCCAGTAGTGAGGTTCAGATTCACCAAGTTCACTTCCTAGACTGGTGGAAATCTGGGACAGAGGCCAGCAAATGTTTGGGACTTGTTTGTCACAGCTGGTCCAGATGACCCTGTCCAGATGGGACTTTTCTGCTCTGTGAGTCTGAGAACTGGAAAGAGTAAGAGTTTAATGAGGGACCATAGAAGGATATCTTTATCCCCAGGTGCTACAAAGAATGTTTACCATCAGAGACACACAGAGCTTGTGTTTGCTGATTCAGCCAAGGTCAGTTCTTCTGGAAGACCTCAGGGTTGTTGGCTGATTATAATGGATGAAGGCCAGGATCACTTGGTTGGTTGTTAAGGGTGATAATTCTGTATCAAGCTCAAAATGACACAAGGCTGGCATCCTCAAGATCTAGCACAGTACATGGAATGTGGTAAATGCTTAATAAATTGTTGATTAGCAACTGAGTGAATGCTCTTGATTCTTTATCCCTTTTCTCAAATGATCTGTGCCAGTTCAATCCAACAAATATTTATTAAGCACCTATTATGAAGTAGGAACCTGGAAAGCTCTAGGAAGAAAAAGGAGTCTTCCCAGTTGGAGCAGAGACTGTCAGTGCCTCTGTCCACATCCTCTTGACAGGCCTGCTTCTGGAACAAGCCACTGGCTCCTCACTGGCAGCACTTGTGACTCTCTGCCTTAGGGCTTTCTCTGGTCTCAAGAGCATGCTCAGCCTGTGCACAGGGCAGGCTCAAAGTGTGGTGAGCCAGTGTTCCCAGGAGCAGTCTTCAGCGACTGAAAGATGGAAGTCAGGGCATAGATACCTCAACCTCCTCACCGTTCAGGGAGAACAATTCTGAGGTTGCTCTACACAGTCTTCCAGAGGTTCTCAGAGGAAGTGAGTCCCAGTTGCCCACAGCTTCCCGATCAATAGCAAGCCCTATGTTGACTTCCTGTCCTTCCTGTTCCCCACTCCCATACAGGTACTTCCTGGGATGGCTTTCCAAATAAACTACTTGTAGTCAAATCTTCATGTCAGGGTCTGCTTTTAGGGGAACCTAACTTAAAAGATGCAATCTGTAGTAAGTATATTTGAGTAGGACAAGAGTGGGGAGGAAGTTTCCACGGCTGAGCAGTTGGAAGCAAAGGTGGGGAGAAGGGAGGTGAACCGTTAGTACACTCTAATGATCACAGCTGAACACCTGCCTAAAAAAGGATAGTGAAAGACAAGCTGTCTGGGAGTAGTACTGCAATCTAAGATTGTAGTGTCCCCCCAGAATATATGTCCATTTAGAACTTCAGAATCTGACCTTATTTGGAAATAGGGTTTCTGCAGATGCAACTAGTTGAGGTCATACTGGATTGGAGTCGGCCCTAAATCCAACAACTGGTGATTTTATAAGAAAAAAAACCACAAAACAAAACAGAGAGATACAGCCAGGGAAGAAGACCACGTGATGAGAGAGTGAGAGGCTGCGGCAGTGAAGCTACGAGCTGAGGAACGCCGCGGATGGCTGGCCGCTGTCAGAAACTAGGAAGAAGCAAGGGAGGGTTCTACCCAGAGACTCACAGGGAGCCCAGAGCTGCTGACACCTCCATTTCAGATTTCTAGCCTCCAGAACTGTGAAAGAATACATTTCTGCTGTATCAAGCCACCCAGTTTGTGGTGCTTTGTTATGGCAGTCCTAGCAAACAGATGTGAAATATAGGCAACCTAGATAAGAAATGTGCAGAACAGAAAATGCTATTTAAACACAAGGTAGGGAGAGTTTTTCCTGTTGTTATTCTTTCAAACCACCTACGACTCTCTAGTCTGCCCATAGTGTTCATTAATTAGGTAGGAAACCCTAAGAGGAATCTTTCTCCTTTCTCTCTGCCTCGCATAGGGCAGCCCTGCAGGCCCAAGGCTGCAGAGACCAGGTCTGTGTTTGCTGCAGGCAGATGCTTCTTCTCTGAACTCAGGGGTGAGGAGGATGTACAAGGGCTCTGAAGGCCCAGAGAAATGTCAGCCCAATGCTCATTCAGTGGGCAGAGAGAAGGATTTGCTGCGTAATGAAATTTGAAAAATATTTACAAAGTAATTTCAAAGCCACTGGTTAGAACATTGGATAAGAAACACAATGAAAAGGGGGCACTGACCAGGTCAAGAGGGGAAAAATGATGTGTAGATATAGGGAGGGAGTCTTGTCTGATTTCCCCAATCTTCCTGCAGGGCCATCTCACCATTCTGCATCTTTATTACTTTTAATGAGGCCATAGAGGAGCCGCTCCTGATTTGGGGCATATGGGTCTACCTTCTTTTGGTCTTAGGCCTTATAAACCCTACTGCCCACTGGGTATGATTCAGTGAGGGAATGTTCCTTGCCTTCAAATACTTTCCCCACTTACTCTTCCTACTTATTATTTCCCTACCTTATATTTCTTTAATAATTGACCAACCATTTATTTCCACCCCAAAAATAAAACAAAACACCAAGGAGTTTATGTGCAAGTGACCCTGGGGGCCTAACCCATTAGCTTCAATTTTGACTTACATGTAATCAACAGTCATCAAAGCAAGTTTTGCTGGGGAAGGGGAAAGCAAGCAAAGTCTCAGCCTCTCTGAGTTTTGTCTGTGTGACAGTTTGAGTACTGCCCCCCTCTCCAGGGGCTAACACCTCAAGACCAGCTCCTCATATCTTCCCAGCAAACCTATTAGGGCTCTCATGCAGGGCCTTCTTCAATGCTCTGTCTATATACTGTATATGGTATCTGGTCTAGAGCAGGCTTAATGTCTCCGGTCATCACACCAAATACTCACTGCTAGCACGTGCTTTTTTAAGTATCCCAGCTATCCCTCAAGGCATTCTAGAAGATAGCTCATCCATTTCATGGAGGCAGAACGGGAAGTTTACGTCACACAATTCCTAGGTGGCACGGCCAGGACTTGAACCCACATCTCTCAAACTCCAGAGCCTGAATCACTAACAAGACTGTACTTCACAAGGTTCTTTCAATTATTCCTTCAGTCATTCTCTAGACACCTCCTGCCTCTTTCTCCTCTTTCCAGCCTGACCCATAAATGCAGGGTGGGAGCTGTTGTTCCTTCATCTTCCCATGATTTTGCGTAGGTTGAAGGGAAGGCTGGGGGTAGGGAGAGATGGTTAATTTCACTTCAGTCTCCATGCTTACCTTGTCAAGCAGTTCTTCCCAAATATTTTATTCAGCTGCTGCAGCACCCCCTAGAAGAGACCCTTCATGTCATCGCTGGCCTTTCAGGGTAGCTTCAACTTCTGTGCCCAAAATAGCCTCTCTTTGAAAGGAAATGGAGACAAAGCCTCAAAATAGTTCTTCTGTGGATCTTTATATAAAATGTGCTTGAAGGCTTTTAAATGGAGAGTTGTGACTCCCAGCAAGAGTTTGGCGCCTTTCCTTCTATTTTCCTCCCAAGGCAGATACATCCCAGTTAGCTGAGCTAAGGCTCAGAAGCTCCCCTGGGGCCGGAAATGCTGTTCAGTAGTATGAACCCTACCCTCTACATCCTGCTCCAGCTCCCCTTTTCTGCCTTGTAGTTCCCTGTTGGGAGCATCACTGCTAGGAGTGGGTTGGATGCGGAGGAACAGGACTGGGTCCTGGTCGTTGGTCCCTGGATTTCCCAGGGTGGGGACTGGTCTAGCCAACCTCAGAGGCCCAGGGAGAATCAGGGACATTGAGAGAAACCTGGCTCAGGCTACAAGGCTGCCAGGACGAGGTTGGGATTGGTACAGTAGTAGCTCTGAGGGATGCTCCTATGGGAGGCCACCACCCCACAGGACAAAGGTCAGTCAGTTCTGAGATCAAGGCTAGATTCACAGGCTAGGATCCTACCACTTTCCCTTTCTCCCATTCTTACCCCATCTTCCCTAAGCCCCTCTCTAACTTATTTCCCCATCTTAGGATGCATCAAAATATAATAAAAATAGTGGGCTTTGGAGTCAGGCTGGATTCAAATCAGGGATCAGCTGTGGATTTGGGGGCAAGTTCCTTACTTGGCAGAGCTTCAGCATCCTCAGTGTTTTAACTGTTGGGATGGCTGTGAGGATTCATAATAGTCCTCATGAATGATTGCTCTTACTATTATTCACCTATCAACCACTTGCTGCTCCACAAACACTCTTTGCTTCCCACTTTTTGAATGACCCAAGGGTCAAGTTGGCAAGAGAGGGTAAGGGTCCCGGGATAAATATATTCAACCATCCTATTCTTTGAGGGAGACTAGATGCAGAGGAAAGCACTGGAGAAAAGTAGAGACGGAATCCCCAGGACAAAAGAAGTTTCTCTTCCTTAAGGATTTACTGTGGGCCAGGTACCGAGGTATGTTTTCCATGCCTCCTTATTTAATTCAGAACCATCCTACAGGATAAATGTTATTCTTCCCATTGTTCAGATAAGATCCTTAGAGAGGGTAATTAACAGCCCCAGAATCAAATAACGAAAGCATGCATGGTTCATATATACAATGGAATATTACTCAGCCATTAGAAAGGATGAATACCCACCCTTTGCTTCGACATGGATGGAACTGGAGGGTATTATGCTAAATGAAATAAGTCAAGCAGAAAAAGAAAATTATCAGATGGTTTCAGTCATATGTGGAATATAAGGAATAATGCAGAGGACCACAGGGGAAGGGAGGGAAAACTGAATGGGAAGAAATCAGAGAAGGAGACAAACTGTGAGATACTCTGGACTCTAGGAACTAAACTGAGGGTTACAGAAGGGAGGGGGGTGGGGGTATGGGGTAACCAGGTGATGGGTATTAAGGAGGACACGTGGTGATGAACGCTGGGTGTTATATGCAACTAAAGAATCGTGGAACACATCAAAAACTAATAATGTACTATATGCTGGCTAATTGAACATAATCATAAAAATAAATAAATAAGTAAACAAACAAATAAGACCACTAAAAAAAAAAAAAAAAGAATGCATGCATGGGCACCTGGGTGGCTCAGTCCGTTAAGAGTCTGACTCTTGATTTTGGCTCCAGTCATGATCTCAGTGTCCTGGGATTAGGCCCTTGATCAGGCTCTGAGCTGGCGCGCTGGGCAGGAAGTCTGCTTGAGATTCTCCCTCTCCCTCTGCCCCCTCCCTGCTCTCTCTTTCTCTCAAATAAATAAACAAATCTTAAAATCTTAAAAAAAAAAAAAAAAGAATAAATGCAAAGCCACCTCTTTAACTCAGTTTTTTTTTTCCTGGTCTGCAAATCAGGAGCAAGAGATGCTTGGAACTGAGAGGAGAGGCGCCCCACTGTCTCCTTGCCCCCGCCTCCCTTGCAGCCCCCACTGTGGCTGCTTTCACCTCCTGTACCCACTTGGATCTCAGTGTCCTGTCTGGCTGGCTCCACAGAAACTGTGGCATCCCCACAGCCAGGCCCCAGGCCCCACCCAAGACTCTTAATAGGAAGATCTAAAAGGTGTAGAGAGGAAAGGAGGGCCTGTGGGAATAGTCAGTGAAAGACTATTGTAAAAGGGATTGTAAAAGACCAAACAGCAAAGATTTTCAGCTTTGCAGACCATGTAGTCTCAGCTGTGGTAGAAGAGCAAAACCGGCCTAGTCAATAGTAACCAACAGGTGTGGTTGGATTCCAATAAAATTTGTTGACTAAAATGGGTAGCTAATAACAAAAACGTCAGGATATTCTCAACCCCCTGTCCTAGGTGATGTGGCTCATGGATTGTACTTTGGGTAGTGAGGCCTGAGAATGTCCAACCTGAAGGCGTTTTGGCTTCCAGGATGCTGGAAGAGCCATTTCCCTGAAAAGCATACCACAGGCATCTGCAGGGGAGTGAGCCCCTCTGGATGAGGGGGAGCTAGTTTTTACTCATTAGTTTTACTTATTTTTACCACTAAGCCCCTAGGGGAGACACAGTGAAGATGGAAAGTTTAACCTATAAATTTTCAGTAGCATTTATATTTTCTCTTCAGTTGGGGAAAGCTCTTCCTTGAAGCCAATGTGTTATATTAAATGACCCAAAGGACCCTGACCTGCTTTCATTAAATTTTTTTCTTGGGTCTTGGCTTGGAAGAAGAGGGAAGATGCAAGGATCACAGTGAGGCTCTAGAACCCAGATTATGACCATCCCCTGAGCTCAGACACCTGCCCACATTTTCAGCAGACTTCAGCACTGCCCTGTCCCCAAGCCTGCTTGCCCTAAATTGATCAAAGTGGAGAGGAACTAGCCTTCGACTTCTTTTTCTTTTCAGGAGGAAGTTGACTCAACTCACACAAATGGGGCATTAATGCTGTAATTTTTTTTAACATTTTATATGTCTTCTTTTTTTAACTTTATTTTATTATGTTATGTTAGTCACCATACAATACATCATTAGTTTTTGATGTGGTGATCCACGATCCATTGTTTTCATATAACACCCAGTGTTCCATGCAGTACGTGCCCTCCTTAATACCCATCACCGGGCTAAC
>NW_028040471.1:0-474 GCF_054177405.1 Leptonychotes weddellii | reverse complement strand
TGACTCAATTCCATTGTCCCAGGAAAGCAAAGGTTCAATATTAGAAATTTATAAATGGGCGGGGCATCTGTGTGGCTTGGTCGTTTAAGCGGCTGGCTCTTGATTTTGGCTCAGGTCATGATCTCAGGGTCCTGGGATTGATCCCCGTGTTGGGCTCCGTGCTCAGTGTGCAGTCGGCTTGAGGATTTCTCTCCCTTTTCCCCTGCCCCTCCTCCTCCTCAGATAAATTAATTTTTTAAAAAAAATTTATAAATGGAAGAGGGTAAGAATTTCTCGAGTACCATAATGTTCTGTTTCCTGATCTAGCTGCTAGATACATGGGTGTGTTCAATTTTTGAAAATTCAGTAAGCAAAACACTTCATTCTGTAACAGTCCTCCTACCCCCTCAACTTTTTTCATGATACAGACTCTTTGAAAAGACCAGACCAGACATTTTGTCTTGTAGAATGCCCACATTCTGACTTTGTTTCCTT
>NW_028040470.1:0-474 GCF_054177405.1 Leptonychotes weddellii | reverse complement strand
CTTTCAAACCCAGGCCCCCTCTGTAAGCATGAAAAAGCCAGGCCCTTCTGTAATATGACTAGAAATGAAAAGCTAACCCTCGTGACTAGGAACGACATGTCGTGGCGAGGAAAAGCACCGCCTTCCGAGTACGAAGGGGTTGCATTCACCGTTGGCTGAGTGAATGAAGTACGGTTGGAATTCTGGGGCTGTTGGTACAGCATCTCTGGGTGAGATGCTGGGACGCGCTCGTATCTCTCAGTCCTCTGACGTTGATCCAGGGAACGAGGGCGGGCTCTCGGGCATGGAGGATGTGCCGCCCGGGGCCCACGTTCACAATGCATGGCAGACAGGGTTCCTTCCTTTACCTCCCGACATTTCCCCCAATTTCCTCCTGAAGGTTGATGGAACTGCACCTTGAAAGCAACTCTCCACGGTGAGCACGTCCTCAGCTCGAGCTTCCCCACTCTCCTTGCTATACTCGAGGTAACTCTG
>NW_028040469.1:0-474 GCF_054177405.1 Leptonychotes weddellii | reverse complement strand
GCTTCAATCTTCTACACTCCTTCCTGATGAAACAATCTAATTGATTGACTATTCTGCCCATCCCCAATACCTGAAGCATTCTCCCACAGACCTGCCTCTCATTTTGCTCCACTTAAAAACTCTAAACAGCATGTGAGCTTCTCTTATCTATAGAAGTCTTTAAGCACCTGCTCAAGGGCGCCTGGGTGGCTCAGTCGGTTAAGTGTCCAACTCTTGGTTCCAGCTCAGGTCAAGATCTCAGGGTCATGAGATTGAGACCTGTGTCAGGCTCCATTCTGAGCATGGAGTCTGCTTGGGATTCTCTCTCTCCCTCTGCCCCTCCCCCTGTTCAAGTTCGCTCTCTCTTTCCAATGAAATAAATAAATAAAATCTTTTTAAAAAGGGGCGCCTGGGTGGCTCGGTCGTTAAGCATCTACCTTTGGCTCCTGTCATGATCCCAGGGTACTGGGTCGGGCTCCCTGCTCAGCAGGGAGC
>NW_028040468.1:0-474 GCF_054177405.1 Leptonychotes weddellii | reverse complement strand
TCTTTTTCAATTCTTCCTTTTTTCCTTCCACATAGATCAGAATATCATTGCTTTCTGAAGCCTCCCTGCACTTAGACCTGCTTCCTCTCCTTAATGCTTAATAGGAACTTCTTCCATAAATCTTTTGCATAACTAAAAAACTTCTTCGTGTTAGCTTCTTGGAAAACCTAATAAATATCTAATATGGAGTACATACATACATGTATTTAATAACTTTTGGCATTATTGGAATACTGATTTTTAAAGATTATCTGAACAAAGATACTAAAAAAATGAAACTGTAAGAATATCTTTCTATCTGGATTACTTTTAATTTTCTTCAAAAGAAAGAACATCATGAAAAATTTCAAATTGTCTACAAATAGATAATAATTCAGAGAAAACCTAGTACTATATTCAAAATAAGGATTATGGCCTTTGTACCGCCCTACTTTCTAGGAAATACATTTAAGATAAAGATACATTTTTTCCCAC
>NW_028040467.1:0-474 GCF_054177405.1 Leptonychotes weddellii | reverse complement strand
GGCAAAGGACAGAGGTTAATTCATTACATACAATGGCTGTCTTGGGCATTAGGCCTACTTCTCTCTCAGAACCCCACTTGAGAAAGGCTGAGATGGTATGATCCACGGGAGCTGATAGACAAAAGGTCAAGGAACTGAGAGGCCAGCGTATTGGACAGACCACACCCTAGGTTGAACCTATGAAAACTGCAACTTCATATTCATATAATAAGTAGATACTAAAGTCACCAAGAATGATGGCAGGAGTGGTGAAGAGATAAGATAGTAAGTGATACGTTAAAATTTTCAATGAATGGCCAGGAAGTGGGGTGGCTGGTAAGGGGCAGGTGACCAGGAGGACAGTAGATGACTTCAAGGGTGGGGTAGCAGGGCTAGCACAATGGTTCGTGTTTCAAACTAGGTTTTTCTAGTAGTCTGGAAACAAATGAGAGGCTATTTACCCCACCTCCAGGTCAGTAGTACTATGGCGTAAGG
>NW_028040466.1:0-474 GCF_054177405.1 Leptonychotes weddellii | reverse complement strand
TTTAACCTTTTAATTGTAACATGACTTCACGTGGATTTATCTGGGTTCATTTTTCGGGGGACTCTCTGTGCTTCTTGGACCTGGATGTCTGTTCCCTTCCACAGGTTTGGGAATTTTTCAGTTATTATTTCTTTTTTTTTTTTTTTTTTTTTTAAAGATTTTATTTATTTGACAGAGAGAGAGGGAACACAAGCGGGGGGAGCAGGAGAGGGAGAAGCAGGCTTCCCGTGGAGCAGGGAGCCCGATGTGGGGCTCGATCCCAGGACCCTGGGATCATGACCTGGGCCGAAGGCAGACGCCTAACGACTGAGCCACCCAGGTGCCCCTCAGTCATTATTTCTTTAAAAAGTTTTTTGCTTCCTTCTGTCTCTCTTCTTTTTCTGGGACCCCTATAATGTGAATGTTAGTACACTTGATGTTTTCCTAGAGGTCCCTTAAACTATCTTGTACTTAAAATTTTTTTATTTTTTCTTT
>NW_028040465.1:0-474 GCF_054177405.1 Leptonychotes weddellii | reverse complement strand
TTTAAAAAAAAAAGGTTCTAATGAGAAAATCAAATAGCTCTTGCTATTTTTGAAAATATAAGAATATCCCACTGCAGTGCAAATAGACATATCCTTTCATGTTAGGTGGTCCCAAAGATAGGTACTGATGACTAATTTAATAACTGAGCAGATTTTTTTGGCAAGTTCTTCTCAGGATGCTATAATATTACAAAAGAGAAAAGTCTACTGAAGTCAGTTCTATCCCCGTACATTTTGGGAAATTTGGACATTACTATTTAAAATTCATATTTTATTTTGTTGGCAATAAGCAAGTATGTTACCAGCCTCTGGACATATAACCACTATAATATTTATTTTAGTAAGCTATAAAGAGCAGCATTCTCTGCAGAAACAAAATGGGCCAAATAACTAAAAGAGGTAGCTTGAGATTTAGGAAGAGTTTAATTTTCCAGGTGATTTAACCAGAGATCTATTGAAATAAAGTTTTTTTTT
>NW_028040464.1:0-474 GCF_054177405.1 Leptonychotes weddellii | reverse complement strand
GATACACATTCAGAAGGAGCTCTGGTGATCACCCCTTGGCCCCTGTGCATCTTTTTTTGCCTGTAAGTCTTAGGAGCAGTGTCTTTCACTTCAGACCCTCCAAACCCACTATAACAAGCATTTATTTCTAAAGGTAACCAGAGTCTGAATGTTTAGAATACATACAAATGCTGGATACAATTGCTGGATAAAATGCAGGCCCAAACCGGCAGAAAAAGAGAAAACGTGTAGGGGGCTGAAGAGTCAAGAAAACACAGAGCCAGAGAGAAAGGGGTGCTGAGGCTGGGTTGGCCCAGGCCCACACCCTGCTGGCCCGAGGGTTGGCTTTAACTGGGCCTGGAGGTGCGACGCTGGCAACAAAGCCTGGGACCCACTCAAGGTGGAAGGAGAGGCCCGCTCCGGGGTGGAGCCAGATGACCCCTCGCTGTTACCACTACTACCAGGGGAGATGGTCAGGATTCCTGCCTGTCTAGG
>NW_028040463.1:0-474 GCF_054177405.1 Leptonychotes weddellii | reverse complement strand
TTTTTTTCCCCCCTTTAAGTCACCCTGACCAGAGTGTGGAAATGAATTTGTTCCCATTTTAGTATTCTCTGTTAATGATGTTAAGCTTACATGACTTACAGGGACAAAAACAATTAAGAAAATAAACAGAAAATGATTCCCTGAAGATGTTTCCTCACCGACTCAAATGGTGAAAAGAGCTATGTTTTATACTTTTTTTTAAAAATCTGACCTGATATTTTAAGGACACCCATAGTCACTTTTAGTTCTGATGTGGCTCTATCCTATTACCAGATATCTTCGACTTTCTGCATTATTTGCTAGAAATGAAATTAGAATGACTTTGTGTGTAAGGGGAACATAAAGTTCAATTAAGGACACATCTTGTCCCTTGCTGCAGCTGCAAGAGCGTCCAGCTAGGGCAGGGTCCCTCCAGGAATAGGATTTATGAATTAACTGCTGCTGAAAAGCCAACAGAGGGAGCACAAACCATTG
>NW_028040462.1:0-474 GCF_054177405.1 Leptonychotes weddellii | reverse complement strand
TTTGTGCTCCGTGGTTCTATCACTTGCCAGAAGCGGCCGACGGAGGCCCCTCCCCCGCCGTCTATCCTCCCGAATATCGCCTCGGATTCACTTCTCCGCACGTCCTACCTTCCAGAAAGTGGTCGCTTTTCTGTTCAGAGAGTTGTTGCTATTCCTCTCTTCGATCTCCTGTTGAGTTTGTAGGTGTTCAGAATGGTCTGATCCCCATCCAGCTGAATTCCTGAGAGGAGACAAAATCCAGGTCTCCTACTCCTCCGCCATCTTGCTCCGCCCTCCAGGCTACACTCTTCTTAATCAACAATGATACACAATAATGGGATGGCAAGAGAAGGTGTCAAAAAAGTTCTGAAGCTGAAATAGTTTGACCCACGAATGTGAGTCCCGGCTCCACCCCATCAGCACCTCATCTCAGGTGTGATCTGGGCCTCTCTCACTCCCTTTACCTACTGGTTTCTCCTTCTATGGTGTGCAATA
>NW_028040461.1:0-9692 GCF_054177405.1 Leptonychotes weddellii | reverse complement strand
GTTGTAGTCAAGCTGCAGGTCATGGCTATGGTATCATTTGAAGACCTGGTGTGGGAGAATCCCTTTCCAAGCTCACGCATGTGGTTGTTTGCATTCTTCAGTTCCTTGCAGGCTGTTGAACTGAGGGCCTGAGTTTCTTGCTAACTAGTGGCTAGAAACCTCCTTCAGTTCTTTGACGTGTGGGCCTCTCCATTGGGCAGCTCACAATATGGCAGCTGGCTTTCCTCAGAGGGAGTAAGAGAGAATGCCTAAGATGAAATCTGCAGGGGCGCCTGGGTGGCTCAGTCAGTTAAGCGTCTGCCTTGGGCTCAGGTCGTGATCCCGGGGTCCTGGGATCGAGCCCCGTGTCGGGCTCCCTGCTCAGTGGGGAGTCTGCTTCTCCCTCTCCCTCTCCCTCTTGTGCTCTCTCTCTCAAATAAATAAATAAAATCTTTAAAAAAAAATGAAATCTGCAATCTTTTTGTAACCTAATCTTAGAAGTGACATCCCATCACCTCTGCTGTATTTTATTTGCTAGAAGTGAATCACTAAATCTAACCCATAATCAAAGGGAGGGATTTCCACAAAGGTATGAATACCGAGAGGTGGGGATCACTGGGGTCCATCTTAGAGGCTACCCACCACACCCCTTAGAGCAGCGTCATTCCAACTGGGAACGATTTATATTCAATCATTTGCAATCTAGTACTTCCCAAATTCTCCATCTTTCAAGTCTTATCCTATAGTCCAAAAAAGATGGTTCATGCAGCCATCCTAATACTGTACAAAGTGCACCTACCTCTGCCACTGGTATCGTCCCTTGGATTTCCAGGGAGGGCTTATGTTCTGATGTTATGTTCCATCCTGAATCCCACTGCCTCGTCACAGCCTGCCTTGAAAAGTTTTCTTTGTTTCTGGGTCTGTGTTCCTCTTCCTTCATACCCACAAAGTACCACAAACATTTGGTTATTTTAGATAACAGATTTCTACTGAAGGTTTAGAGATATTAGAAGGTAATTCTAGTCAGTAAAGGAAATACCCTCAAATTTGATAGCAGACATCATTGTTCCTAGAAATATATTAGTCGTTCTCCATTCTTAAACATTTCTCACTGACTGGAACGCTCTGAACTGGCTTAACCTCCTGACATGTTGCTGGGGCTACACCCCTCCTGCTCTGTCATACATCTCGTGATTCTTTGTAATCTTCTAGAGACTCAAAATTTCTTCTTCATTTGTTTGCTTTGGGACCTTTGTGCTAGGTTGGGACCATCCTAATCCATGTCTGAGATTTAAGTAATGTTGACTTTTGAACAGGAAGGGGTTGAAGCATTTATCTGTCTTTTGGGGCAGCTTTATGGCTCCTATGTGAAAATGTCCACTTTCTACTCAAAGACCAGATTTGTCTACATACTTAGAGACACTTAGAAAAGGCAGCCTTGGCAAATACACAAAAGTCCCTATTGTCTCTTTTCCCTAGCGTGGCAAGTGCTTACTCTTCTAATATTTACAAAATCAAGTAAGGGCATTCTAGCAGTAGGTCAAGAAAATCTGTTTCAATGTGCATCTCTGTGTCCATTTATACAAAGAAGAATTTGGCAGCTTCTATTACTAAAATATTTTTAAAGATCTGCTCTTCCAGGCACCTTGTTATAAGAATATGATCTCATTTTAGAAAAAAAAAAAACTCTATACTCATATAAATATATAGAAGCAAACTTGGAAGAAAAACACAACCAACTGTTAGAGTAGTTACAGCTGAGGAGCGAAGTTATTTTGGAGGAGTTCTGTGAGAGGGGACTAGAAGGACAAAGTAGTGAGAGGGATTTTTTTTTCATGTAGTGCCTATGTCTGTATATTTTTAAAGACTCAAATGTATTCTTTTTGTTATTGTATTTAAAATTCAAGAATAAAGTATCCTGGGGCGCCTGGGTGGCTCAGTTGGTTAAGCGACTGCCTTCGGCTCAGGTCATGATCCTGGAGTCCCTGGATCGAGTCCCGCATCGGGCTCCCTGCTTGGCGGGGAGCCTGCTTCTCCCTCTGACCCTCCCCCCTCTCATGTGCTCTCTCTCTCTCATTCTCTCTGTCTCAAATAAATAAATAAAATCTTTAAAAAAAAAAGAATAAAGTATCCTGGCATTAAACAAAAAGAAACGTTTGTAGATGAAGAACCTAAGGCCAACTTCATAATACCCTTCAGCAATGCTAAGTACCAGGAAATAATGGAACAATATATTACAATTTTGATGGGAAAAAAAAGTGTATGAAAAGGATTTTTTGTCTTCAGCTATTTTCCCATTCCTCATGGCAACAGGAAGAAATCCTCGGATAGTCAAAAGTGCAGCAAGTATACCATGCTCGTGTTCCTATGGAAAACAATTTGTGCATAATATATGTACTTCTATGTCTTATTCCAGCTAAACAGGTAAAGACTCAAAATAAAAAATCAAAGAATGTGTAATTTATAGTATAAAATGACTGAAGAAGAATGTAAAGATCAATAAAAGAGAGAATTCATTAATCTATTCAGGAAATACTAATTAAATACCATTAAATACCAATTTTGTGTCAGGAACACTTCTAAGATCTTAAATGTATCATCAACAAATAAAACAAAGACTTCTGCTCCTCTGGAGCTTTTATTCTAATTACATAATATACTAGATGGCCCCATTATTTTTTTTTTAAAAAGGAGAGACGCCTGCCAAAGGTATCTAGAGAATGGGGAAGGGGGTAGCCAGGTTATAATTTCCACAATGACATTTTAGAGGTAGATGTAAAAATCTGGAATAAACCAATGAAAATAATATGGTACTATATTAGAAGAATAGTATGCCCTGAATAGTATGCAGAGTTTATTCTTAGAATACAAGTTTATTTAGGGGCACATGGGTAGCTCAGTTGGTTAAGCCTCTGCCTTCAGCTCAGGTGGTGATCTCGGGGTCCTGGGATCCAGCCCTGCATTCAGCCCCACATAGAGCAATTCTCTGGGCTCACTGCTCAGGGGGGAGAGGATTCTGCTTCTCCCTCTGCCCTCCTCACTGCTTGTGTGCATTTGCTTGCTCTTTCTCTCTCAAAAAAAATAAGTAAAACCTTTAAAAAAAAAAAAGAATACAAGCTCATTTATAACTAGTAAATTTATTAATATTGCTCATCAGTAATAGGTTAAAGAGAAAAGCAACATGATCATTCCCACAAATGCCCTAATATCATCCCATAAAATTTTGTATCTATTCCTGAGAAAAGTCTTGGAAAATAATTAAGGGAGAAATTTTCCTTAACATTACAATGAATATAAAAATCTAGAGGCAACATTCTGAATGCTGAAACAACAGAAATATTTCCTTTAAAATTCAGGAACAACAACAAAAATCCTAATGTCATTACTATTTAACAATACTTTATAAATCTGCAAAACAATAAAAGAGCTAAAGGGAAATACAGTATCACTATTAAAGTAAGGGAAAAATATTTTATAAATGACTGCTTTGTTGATTTAGAAGACTGGAGAAATTTTAACAAAAATTATTTGAACTAATTAGAGAAGTTAGGAAGATGTCCAGATGCAAACATACATATAAAATATTAAGGTGCTTCTTTTCAACAGCAATAATCCAGTCAAAATTATGATGGCGAAACTATTTTATTCTATGTAATCAAAAATAATTAAGCACATTTGCAAAAAACACTAATAAGAAATCTGGGAAGGGGTGCCCAGTTGGCTCAGTCAGTTAAGTGTCTGACTCTTAGGACGCCTGGGTGTCTCAGTGTGTTAAGTGCCTGCCTTTGGCTCAGGCCATGATCCCAGGGTCCTAGGATCCCATTCTGTGTCGGGCTCCTTGCTCAGTGGGGGGCCTGCTTCTCCCTCTGCCTGCCGCTCCCCCTGCTTGTGCTTGCTCTCTATTCCTCTCTCTCTCTGACAAATAAATAAAAATAAAATCTAAATAAAAATAAGTGTCTAACTCTTGATCTCAGCTCATGTCTTAATCTCAGGGTCGTGAGTTCAAGCCCCGGAAGGAAGGAAGGAAGGAAGGAAGGAAGGAAGAAAGAAAGGTGTGAAAAATAATTTAGAGAATTGTGTGTCATCTATATGGAGAAAATTAGAAAACAGACAGATATAAATGGAGAGATATACCATGTTCCTGAATGGGAATACTAAATATTATAAAGGTGATTATTTAATTATTCTGAAATAATTGAAAGGTTTAATGTGATTCCAATAAAAATCTTCTGAAAGAGTTCTTCTGATTTTTAGTTTTGAGTAGTAAAAAAGTTTCAAAAAGATGAAATAAGATGGAAAGAGTAATGAAGAAAGATTTGTCTTATGAGATAATAAAGCCTACAATAAACTTTCAGTTATCAAGATGCTGTGTCTCTGGGGCAAGAATTGACAGTTTGATCAATGGAGCAATATACAGATTCTAGAAACCAACACTCTTCTATGTAAGAATTTAAAATATAGTTAAATGCCCATCATAAATCAGTATGCAAAGGGAGGAGTATTCAGTAAATGATGCTGGAACTGGTTAGGTATTTGGCAAAAAATAAAGCTAGATTGAAATGACTTAGTATTGTGCTTAAAAGTAATAAAAAATAAAACTAAAAAAAGTAAACCAAACTAAACTGGAATAAACAATAAGTGAGTATTTTATAGACTCCAGGAAGGGGAAATATTTTCCAAGAATGAAAGACATAGAAAAAATCACAAGGCAGAAAAACAACAGATTTAATTACTTAAAAAGCTAAAATGTGTTTCTTATAAATTACCATAAAATAAAGTTAAAAGAGGGCACCTGGGTGGCTCGGTTGGTTGGGCATCTGCCTTTTGCTCAGGTCATAATCCTAGGGTGCTGGGATCAAGTCCCACATTAGGCTCCTTGCTCAGTGGGGAGCCTGCTCCTCTCTCTCCCTCTGTTGTTCCTCCTGCTTGTTCTCTCTCTCTTTCTCTCTCAAATAAATAAAATAAAAATAAATTTTAAAAAAATTTAAAAAGTTAAAAGAAATTTGACAACTTGGAAAATTATTTATAGACAAAGTCTTAGTCTTAAAATACTTTTTAAAATTTCTGTCAAATCAAGTGGAAAGGAAAGACCAAAAGTGACAAAGACAAGAAAGGAACAGAGAAAAATCTCAGAAAAGACAGAACAAGTAATAAAATGGCACTAAATACATATCTACCAATAATTACTCTGAATGTAAATGACTAAATCCTCTAATCAAAACAGGGTCTCAGAATGGAAAACAAAACAAGACCCACCTGTATGTTGCCCACAAGAGCCTCATTTTATTTTTTATTTTTTTTAAAGATTTTATTTATTTATTTGACAGAAAGAGAAACAGAGAGAGAGAGGGAACACAAGCAGGGGGAGTGGGAGAGGGAGAAGCAGGCTCCCTGTTGAGCAAGGAGCCCGATGGGATGCGATGCAGGGCTCCAACCCAGGACCCTGGGATCATGACCTGAGCTGAAGGCAGACGCATAACAACTGAGCCACCCAGGTGCCCCAAGAGACTCATTTTAAATGTAAAGCTACCAGCAGACTGAAAGTGAGGGGGTGGAGAAATATTTATCATGCAAATGGAAATTAAAAGAAAGCTGGTAGCAATACTTATAACAGACAAGCTAGACTTTAAACCAAAGATTGTGACAAGACATGAAGAAGGGCAAAATATTGTAACAAAGGGAACAATCCAACAAGAAGATCTAATTGTAAATATTTATGCAACCAACATGGGAGCACCAAAATATATAAAACATTTAATAACAAACATAAAGGAACTCATTGATAATAATACAATAATAGTATGGGACTCTAATACCCCACTTACATCAATGGGCAGACCATCTAAACAGAAGATCAACAAGGAAACAATGGCTTTGAATGGCACACTCGGAACAGATGGACTAAACAAATGTATACAGAACATTCCATCTTAAAACAGCAGAACACCCATACTTTTCAAGTGAACATGGGACATTCTTCAGAACAGATCACATACTAGGTTGCAAATCAGGCCTCAACAATTATAAAAAGATAGAGATCATACCATGCATCTTTTCTGACCACAACACTAAAACTTGAAGTTAATGACAAGAAAAAATTTGGAAAGACCACAAATACATGTGAGGTTAAACAACATGCTTCTAAACAATGAATGGGTCAACCAGGAAATCAAGAAAGAGATTAAAAACTACATGCAAACAAATGAAAATGAAAACACAATGATCCAAAACATTTGGGATACAGCAAAGACAGTCCTAAGAGGGCAAAATATAGCAATCTAGGCCTACTGTAAGAAGCAAGAAAAATCTCAAATAAACAACCTAAACATACACCTAAAGGAGCTGAGAAAAGAACAACAAACAAAGCTTAAAGCCAGCAGAAGGAAGGAAATAACAAAGATTAGAGGAGAAATAAATGATGTAGAAACTAAAAAAACAATAAATCAATGAATCCAGGAGCTGGTTCTTTGAAAAAAATCAATAAAATTGATAAACCTCTAGCCAGACTTGTCAAAAAGAAAGGAGAAAGGGCCCAAATAAATAAAATCACAAATAAGGGAGGGGAAATAACAACCAACACCATAGGAATACAAACAATTATAAGAGAATATTATGAAAAACTACATGCAAACAAATTGGACAACCTGGAAGAAATGGAAAAATTCCTAGAAACATAAACAACTAAAAATGAAAAAGGAAGAAATAGAAAACTTGAACAGACTGATAACCAGCAAAGAAACTGAATCACTAATCAAAAACCTCCCGAAATTCTAAAGTCCAGGGCCAGATTGCTTCATAGGTAAATACTACCAAACATTTAAGGAACAGTTAATAACCTATTCTTCTCAAACTATTCCAAAAAATAGAAAAGGAAGGAAAAGTTCCAAATTTGTCCTTTGAGGCCAGCATTACCCTGATACCAAAACCAGACAAAGACTCCACTGAAGAAGAGAACTATAGGCCACTATCCCTGATGAACATGGATGCAAAAATCCTCAAAATACTAGCAAACCAAATCCAAGAGTACATTAAAATATTCACCATGATCAAGTGGGCTTTATTCCTGGGCTGCAAGGATGGTTCACTATTCGCAAATCAATCACTGTGATAGACCAGATTAATAAAAAAAAGGATAAGAACCGCATGATCCTTTCAAAAGATATGGAAAAAGCATTTGACAAAGTACAAGATCCATTCATGATAAAAATCCTCAACAAAGTAGGTTTAGAAGGAACATGCCTCAAAATAATGAAGGACAGGGGTGCCTGGGTGGCTCAGTCGTTAAGCGTCTGCCTTCGGCTCAGGTCATGATCCCAGGGTCCTGGGATCGAGCCCCACATTGGGGTCCCTGCTCCGCACGGAGTCTGCTTCTCCCTCTCCCACTCCCCCTGCTTGTGTTCCCTCTCTTGCTGTGTCTCTCTCTGTCAAATAAATAAATAAAATCTTTAAAAAAAAATAATGAAGGACATATATGAAAAACCCATAAATGAAAAACTCAGTGGGGAAAAACTGAGAACTTTTCCTCTATGGACAGGAACAGTACAGGGATGTCCACTCTCACCACAGTTATTTAACACAGTACTGGAAGTCCTAACCTCAGCAATCATACAACAAAAAGAAATAAAAGGCATCCAAATCAACAAGGAAGAAGTCAAACTTTCAGGATTTGCAGATGACCTGATATTCTACATAGAAAACCCAAAAGACTCTACCAAAAAATTGCTAGAACTGATAAATGAATTCAGGAAAGTTGCAGGATACAAAATCAATGTACAGAAATCTGTTGCATTTCTATACATCAATAATGAAGCAGCAGAAAGAGAAATCAAGGAATTGATCCCATTCACAATTGCACCAAAAACCATAAGATACCTAGGAATAAACCTAACCAAAGAGGTAAAAGATCTGTACTCTGAAAACCATAAAACACTGATGAAAGAAATTGAAAATAACACAAAGAAATGGAAAGACATTCAATGCTCATGGATTGGAAGAACAAATATTGTTAAAATGTCTATATTACCCAAATAATCAATACATTTAATGCAATCCCTATCAAAACACCAACAGCATTTTTTCAAAGAGCTAGAACAAACCTACCTAAAATGTGTATGGAACCACAAAAGATCCCGAATAGCCAAAGCAATCTTGAAAAAGAAAAGCAAAGCTGGAGGCATCACAATTCCAGACTTCAAGTCACATTACAAAGCTGTAGTTATCAACACAGTATGGTATTGGCACAAAAACAGACACATAGATCAATGGAACAGAATAGAAAACCCAGAAATGAACCCACAACTATATGGTCAACTAATCTTTCACAAAGCAGGAAAGAATATCTAATGGAAAAAAAACAGTGTCTTCAACAAATGGTATTGGAAAACTGGACAGTGACATGCAGAAGAATGAAACTGGACCACTTTCTTACACCACACAAAAATAAATTCAAAATGGAGGAAAGACCTAAATGTGAGACCAAAAACCATCAAGATCCTAGAGAACACAGGCAATAACCTCTCTGACATGGGCCAGAGCAACTTCTTACTAGATATGTCTCCAGTGGCAAGGGAAACAAAAGCAAAAATGAACTACTGGGACTTCATCAAAATAAAAACCTTTTGCACAACAAAGGAAACAATCAACAAAACTAAAAGGCAGGGGTGCCTGGGTGGCTCAGCCAGTTAAATGTCTGCCTTCAACTCAGGTCATGATCTCGGGGTCCTGGGATTCACCCCATGTCAGGCTCCCTGCTCAGGGGGGAGTCTGCTTCTCTGTCTCCCTCTGCCCCTCCCCACTGCTCGTGATCTCTCTCTGGTGTGTGCCCTCTCTCTCAAATAAATATTAAGTTTTTAAAATCTTAAAAAAAAAAAACTAAAAGGCAATCTATGGAATGGGAGAAGATATTTGCAAATGATATATTTGATAAAGAGTTATTATCCAAAATATTTAAGGAGCTTATAAAACTGAACACCCAAAAAACAAATAATCCAATTTAAAAATGGACATGAATAGACTTTTTTTGTCAAAGAAGACATCCAGATGGTCCACAGACACATGAAAATATTCTCAACATCACTTACCATCAGGGAAATACAAATCAAACTACAATGACATATCACCCAACACCTGTCAGAACGGCTAACATTAACACAAGAAACAACAGGGGATGGCGAGGATGTGGAGAAAGGGGAACCCTCTCACATTGTTGGTGGGTGCAGCCACTATGGAGGTTCCTCAAAAAGTTAAAAATAGAAGTATTTGGCTTCTCCACCAGCAGGTCCAGCTTCCATCCTGGACGGTGCCCGGGGCTGCGCAGGACATCAAAGAAAAGAATAGCAGCAATTCTCTGAACAGAAAAGCGACCACTTTCTGGAAGTGTATATTTTTCTAGGGTCATTGTTACCCTTTTAGCATTTTGTTCTCTCATTCATCTATTCTCCTCTGGACAAAATGACAAGAGGGAAAAAATCACCTCAAAAAAAAGAACAAGAGGCAGTACCGACTGCAAGGGACCTATAAATACGGACATTAGTAAGATGAAGGAACTGGAATTCAGAATGAAGATTATAAAGATACTAGCTGGGCTTGAAAAAAAGCATGGAAGATACTAGAGAATCCCTTTCTGGAGAAATAAAAGAACTAAAATCTAACCAAGTCAAAATAAAAAAGGCTATTAATGAGGTGCAATAAAAAATGGAGGCTCTAACTGCCAG
>NW_028040460.1:0-474 GCF_054177405.1 Leptonychotes weddellii | reverse complement strand
GAAGGCAGTCGCTCAACTGACTGAGCCACCCAGGCGCCCTCAACTGATTTTTCAAAAAAGATTCTTTATTTGGGGGTGAGAGAGAGAGAGGGCACAAGTGGAGGGAGAGGGAGAGGGGAAGCAGACTCCGCTGAGCAGGGAGCCCAACATGGGGCCCTATCCCAGGACCCTGAGATCATGACCTGAGCCGAAAGCAGATGCTTAACTGACTGAGCCACCCAGGTACCCCTAAGCTCATTTTTAGCAGAAACTTTACAGGAGAGGGGTGCCTGGGTTGGCTCAGTTGGTTAAGCATCTGCCTTCGGCTCAGGTCATGATCTCAGGGTCCTGAGATAGAGCCCTGTGTTGGGCTCCCTGCTCAGCGGGAAGCCTGCTTCTACCTCTTGTCCCCACTCCTGCTATCTCTGTCACTATCTCTGTCTCTCTCCCTCAAATAAATAAATAAAACCTTAAAAAAAAGAAAAAAAGAAACTT
>NW_028040459.1:0-474 GCF_054177405.1 Leptonychotes weddellii | reverse complement strand
GGTGAAATGATTGCCCTTGATTTCTGGCCCATTTGGGCTTTAGTACGAGTGGTTATCAATGCTATGGAAACTGGGGATAAGTTATCCCCGGCTGAGGTTGTTAAAGAAACTACCAACTCTTTACATACATATGAATTAGACGATGAGACTTTAGAAAAGGCTAAGACTGAAAGTAAAAAAAAAATTTGCAGCTTCACAGCCCCGGCTGTTACCCACAGCCCCTCCGCTTTTAATGGAGGAACCCGTCGATGATGATCAACCTGCCTCCACAGTAGATTTATTCCCTCTCAAACGATCCTCTCTAGCTCTCTCACCTCTTGAAAAGGAACTCCGACGGCAAGGGGCTAATGATTTGTTTATGGCTTTCCCATAGACCGAACACAGGCTGTTGGTCCTGTCTATGAGGGATTAGATTTAAATACTTTAAGGGAACTGAAGAAGGTTTGCCACTTGTATGGACCCACAGCCCCTTAT
>NW_028040458.1:0-474 GCF_054177405.1 Leptonychotes weddellii | reverse complement strand
TACAGACTGATTTTTCACAATCTACTTCAGATTAATACTAATTTCGTTCCAGTAAAATTTTTCTCCATCATAGCGCCATTCTTTCCTTCCTCCTTTGTGAGATAATTGTCACACATATATAAAATAAATCTAACAATACAGTATTTTAATTATTGTCCCTCCCACTTAGGATCCACTTATAGATATAGATACACAGGGGTGCCTGGGTGGCTCAGTCGTTAAGCATCTGCCTTCAGCTCAGGTCATGATCCCACGGTCCTGGGATCGAGCCCTGCGTGGGGCTCCCTGCTCGGCAGGGAGTCTGCTTCTCCCTCTCCCACTCCCCCTGCTTGTGTTCCCTCTCTCGCTGTGTCTCTCTCTGTCAAATAAATAAATAAAATCTTTAAAAATAAAAAAATAAAGGACATACACAGGATGCCTGGGTGGCTCACTTGGTTAAGCGACTGCCTTCGGCTCAGGTCATGATCCTGGAGT
>NW_028040457.1:0-474 GCF_054177405.1 Leptonychotes weddellii | reverse complement strand
GGTGAAATGATTGCCCTTGATTTCTGGCCCATTTGGGCTTTAGTACGAGTGGTTATCAATGCTATGGAAACTGGGGATAAGTTATCCCCGGCTGAGGTTGTTAAAGAAACTACCAACTCTTTACATACATATGAATTAGACGATGAGGCTTTAGAAAAGGCTAAGACTGAAAGTAAAAAAAAAATTTGCAGCTTCACAGCCCCGGCTGTTACCCACAGCCCCTCTGCTTTTAATGGAGGAACCCGTCGATGATGATCAACCTGCCTCCACAGTATATTTATTCCCTCTCAAACGATCCTCTCTAGCTCTCTCACCTCTTGAAAAGGAACTCCGACGGCAAGGGGCTAATGATTTGTTTATGGCTTTCCCATAGACCGAACACAGGCTGTTGGTCCTGTCTATGAGGGATTAGATTTAAATACTTTAAGGGAACTGAAGAAGGTTTGCCACTTGTATGGACCCACAGCCCCTTAT
>NW_028040456.1:0-474 GCF_054177405.1 Leptonychotes weddellii | reverse complement strand
TCAATGTGAGACAGGGGTCCATCAAAATCCTAAAGGAGAACACAGGCAGCAACCTCTTTGGCCTCAGCCACAGCAACTTCTTCCTAGAAACATCGACAAAGGCAAGGGAAGCAAGGGCAAAAATGAACTCTTGGGACTTCATCAAGATAAAAAGCTTTTGCACAGCAAAAGAAACAGTCAACAAAACCAAAAGACAACCGACAGAATGGGAGAAGATATTTGCAAATGACATATCAGATAAAGGGCTAGTATCCAAAATCTAGAAAGAACTCATCAAACTCAACACCCAAAGAACAAATGATCCAATCAAGAAATGGGCAGAAGACATGAACAGACATTTTTCCAAAGAAGACATCCAAATGGCCAAAAGACACGTGAAAAATTGCTCAACATCTCTTGGCATCAGGGAAATCCAAATCAAAACCTTAATGAGAAACCACCTCACACTAGTCAGAATGGCTAAAATGAACAAGT
>NW_028040455.1:0-474 GCF_054177405.1 Leptonychotes weddellii | reverse complement strand
TCCATAACATATGCTATATTGTGAAAATCTATTCCAACAGAATTCTATCAACTCTCTTGTGAAAGATGAAGACAAATTACATAGTTTCACCTTTATCAATTTCTGCTCTTTTACTCTATTTTTTGTTTTTGTTTGTATTACTATATATTTTATACCATTCTATTATAGTTAACCTATTGTTATTTTCATATTTATATATATATATTTTTTTAATTTCAAACTCTCATTTATTAGTGTACCACTCAATCTTAAAAAAAAAAGGTGGCTCCAAAGACAGTCTTATACCATTCTTTAAAAAAGGAAACTGTTCCTTTTAACTTTACACCCACCCCACACCCCAATTTCAAAACACATCATTTAATTGTCTTGGTCATGGACATTTCCAAGATGAGATTTTATATTTCGCTCCCATAGCTTCTGGTTATCAGAAAAACCATGCTTTCCTTTATTGAAGGAGTTTGGTCCTGCTGATGT
>NW_028040454.1:0-474 GCF_054177405.1 Leptonychotes weddellii | reverse complement strand
TGTGCATGTGTATGTGCGTGCTTTGTGTGCACATGTATGTGCGTGGTGTGTGCATTCACGTATGCTGTGTGTGCACGTGTATGCGCGTGATATGTGTTCATGTATGCTATCTCTGTGCATGCATGTGTATGTGCATGGTGTGTGTGCATGTGTATGTGCGTGGTATGTGTTCATGTGTATGTGTGTGGTGTGTGCATTCACGTATGCTATCTGTGTGTGCACGTGTGTGTGGTGTGTGCATTCACGTATGTTATCTGCTATCTATGTGTGTGCATGTGTATGTTTGCGATATGTGTTCATGTATGTTAATTCTGTGCACGCACATGTATGTGCATGGTGTGTGTGCACATGTATGTGTGTGGTGCGTGCATTCACGTATGCTATCTGTGTGTGCACGTGTATGTGCATGATATGTGTTCATGTATGCTATCTTGTGCACGCACGTGTATGTGCATGGTGTGTGTGCACATGTAT
>NW_028040453.1:0-474 GCF_054177405.1 Leptonychotes weddellii | reverse complement strand
GCCTGGGTGGCTCAGTTGGTTAAGCGACTGCCTTCGGCTCAGGTCATGATCCTGGAGTCCCGGGATCGAGTCCCGCATCGGGCTCCCTGCTCATTGGAGAGCCTGCTTCTGCCTCTCTCTCTGCCTACCTCTCTGCCTACTTGTGCTTTCTCTCTGTGTGTCAAATAAATAAATAAAATCTTTAAAAAAAAAAAAAAAAGAAGTAGGGTCAATTTTTTTTGTTGTTTTCTGTAGAAGGAAGTAGCTTAAATAGAGAAGTAACAAGATCAAATCTGTTTTGTTTTTTTTTTTGCTAATCTTAGAAAAAATAATTTTTGCTACATTGTGTTGGCATTTATAGATAAAGATTAAGCAATCCTTTGGGTTTTTGGTTTATTCTTTAGCCGTACATGAAATAGTTTGCCTTTTAATGTGTCTCTATGGAATACCAGACATGGTGAAAAGAAACAGGTCAGAAGTGTGTGTATGAGACAT
>NW_028040452.1:0-474 GCF_054177405.1 Leptonychotes weddellii | reverse complement strand
ACCTGCGAGAATCCACTGGCCCAGTTGTTGCCAGCCCCTCCGCCATGCTCCGACAGGTAGATGTTCTCTGGGTTGTAGAGCTTGGCATAGGGGGAGTTGAGGATGGAGTGGATCACCCGGGGCTCCAGGTCCAGCAGCACCGCCCTGGGGATGTAGTGCTCATCGTCTGCCTGTCAAGGGGCATCCAGCAAGGGGGCCCAATCAGCTAAGGCCCAGTCCTCCATCCTCCCAGCTCTGGCTCCTGTCTGCCCCCCCTCCTCAAGCCAGCCACCCTAGCTCTTCTGCCCAGCGGGTTTCCCGGTACCAGGCCTCTGCCCTTCCCTCAGACCCCCTGGCCAAGTCGCTGGGGGCACCTGGTAGAAAAAGACGTCCTTGCGGTCAGTGCCCTCGGTGGCGAACTCCTCCACGATGCCCTCGGGGCTGATACCATGCTCGGCGCACAGCTGTTTCCAGAACTCGAACCCAACTGGGGGA
>NW_028040451.1:0-474 GCF_054177405.1 Leptonychotes weddellii | reverse complement strand
TGGCCTTGGACGGACCCTCAGATTCTCGCTGGCTGAAGGGCATAAGCACTCCCTGGCAGGCTTGGATGATGAGAGGGGGTGATGGACGCGAAGCATGGCTTCAGGTTGTACATTCAGTGACCGGTT
Source organism: Leptonychotes weddellii (assembly GCF_054177405.1). Taxonomy (NCBI): domain Eukaryota; kingdom Metazoa; phylum Chordata; class Mammalia; order Carnivora; family Phocidae; genus Leptonychotes; species Leptonychotes weddellii. The sequence goes on along the minus strand of NW_028040451.1, from coordinate 348 downwards.
CTTCTGTCTAGCTGCGTAACTGGCTGGTGGACAGTCCAGACAGGGAGCACCCTTGCCGGTTATGGTGGCATGTTCTGTGCCCTGGGAAAGAGCACCCTGCGGGCCCGAAGCACTGGCCTGCATCGTTCACATGTACTAGGTAATTCAGAGTAAAACAAGAACCCTAACCTGTAAATTAAGTGTAAGGAGATCCAGCCAAACTCGGGTATTTCCTAGGATGGGCCAGTTGGACGATGCTTTGAAATACCAAACGCGAAATTCTTTCAGAAATTATCTCTAGTGCCCCTGCTTCGCTGGTGAGCCAGCACATTGTGTGGTGGACTGTTGGATGGTCCATCGCCATGTGAC
>NW_028040450.1:0-9693 GCF_054177405.1 Leptonychotes weddellii | reverse complement strand
GCTGCTATTCTTTTCTTCGATCTCCTGTTGAGTTCGTAGGTGTTCAGAATGGTTTGATCCCTATCTAGCTGAATTCCTGAGACCAGACGAAATCCAGGTCTCCTACTCCTCCGCCATCTTGCTCCTCCCCCAACATGTAGTTCTGATCCACTCAATATTCAATTCTGAGAGAGACCAACATATGAAAAATACATTAAATGGAATAAGGTGGTTAACTGACCAGAAAAGTGGAATTTTGGGGGAAGAGTCTGCAATTCAAATATCCTAGCCTGCTGTTGAAACTCATTTTCCAATTTGTGGCTCAGCAGAAGCAGTTACCTTATACACAGTATAAGCAAGATGCTATAGAACCACATAATTTGCTAAATGGTTTGGAACTCTCTTGGCAATGTGGCCACCATCATGACACATGCAGGACTTTTAAATGCATGGCTAACTGTCCATATGTCCCAAGGGAAAGCTGGAGAATCAGAGTATATGCATCATCTTTAATTAATAGACTATACAATGAGCCTCTCTATTTTGGGATTCGTGTTTAGCTCCTTAAACTTACTTCTCCCATAGCTCTCTGAGACATTTATTGCTTTTCTTATATAAGCAGATAAGATTTTTAGTAAAGCCAAAAGATTACAAGTGTTTCTGGAGCCAGATGGTCCTGAATTTGACTCTGGAAACTGCCCCTTACCATCAGCTTACTGTTTACCAGTCCCTCTAGTCTCATGAAGCCTCATCTCTTTGTCAGTTAGAAATAAGAATGATACTTAATGCTGTGGAGCTTGGTGAGCATTAGGTAAAACGATGCATGTAAATCTCAGTACTTTGTCTGGCTTGGAGTTAGAGCTGCTGAAGTGCTGATTGTTGGAAAGAGCGATGGGTCTTGTAACTTGCAATTATCCTGACGTGGCAGTAGAGGGAGTACCGTTGTTGGAAACTGGACTTGAGTATACTAACAAGATGGAGATTTAAAGCCATTTGTAGAAGGTGTTGTCTCTGTTCTGCTGGAGCTGGAGGGGCCTGTGTTCAGATGAGCTAAGACCCATGCCAGACCGTCTTGTCCCAATTATCCTTGCTGTCCTGCTCATTTGATACTAACATGCGCTCCCGTCAAATTCAGTATGTCTTTCTGTATGTACACGTTCCCTTGTCCAACTTCAAACTCTAACTCCCCCTGGTTTTCTTTGGACACATTAGAGAGTAAGCTTGGATGGGACAGGTAAGGTGCTTCCACAAAAATGAAAACGAACAAATGTTTATATTCTTTGTACAAGCCTTGGGAGAAGGCGGAGCTGGCTTACAACCAGCATCAGGGAAAGTGACAGCCCCTTCTCTTCCCTCGCTGACTCCCACCCAAGCAGCTCTGCTTAGACATGGTAGAAAAAGCAGTCAAGAAAGACTGACTGAATCCTCTCTGCCTCTGATCTACAGATGTGAACCTGCCTATCTCAGCTGACCTCTCTTCATCTCCACTTGAAACCCCATCTGTAGAATGAGGAAAGAAGGGAGGAGGGTTAACCGAGTCACTTTCAAAGTTCCTCACGACCTGGTTATTATTATTCTATTCATAGCAGCTATTACTGAATGTTTTCCCTTATCTCAGTCCTTACATTAGATCTTTGAATCTTCCCAGCAATTTCATGTGGGATGTAATGTCCCCATTTTTACAGAGTTTGAGGCTCAGAGAGGTTCAGTAGCTAATCTGACTTTGTACACCTAGAAAGTGGCATGATCAGAACTAGAATCTGTTTTTCTGCAAGTCTATAATCTGATATTTCCACGTTAAGATGAGACAGAAAAAAAAATTAGAAATAGGGATTTAACTAGGGCAAATGGGGCATCAGTTATAGGGGGAGAAGAATCTGTTGTGATCTTTGAGTTTGGTAAACTCAAAGGGATTTCACTTTAACGTGCTTTTCTTTGGTTTTCTTCCTCTTCTCCTTCTTCTCCTTCCTCCTCTTTCTTCTCCACCGCCCCCTCTCCCCCAACCCCTTCCTTCTTCTTTGTTTTTGACTCTAAGGGACTGATGAAGCCAGGGTCAATGTAGGGCCAAGAAATTGGGACCTGGCTATTTAGACTTGATTCTAAGAAAGAAAAGTGGGCATAGAGATACCTGTTCTTAGAAGCCTGGCTCAGTTCATGAAATAGGAAGGTAGAGGTTTAAGGCAGATGCTTTAACCAAGGAAAAAAATGTTCATTTGAGCACAGATTCCCTCATGATATACCACTGGATAAACTGATTATGGTGGATAAGATATGGTAGACAAAACAGAGGTTTCATAAATGTCTGCGGAATCTGGGAGATAGTCCCCAAAACCTTTTTTAGGAAAAGCCACCTGTCTGTGAAAATAAAACTTTTTAAAAATTTTTTTAAAGATTTTATTTATTTGAGAGAGAGAAAGAGAGAGAGCACAAGCAGGGCCAGGGGCAGAGGGATAAACAGACTCCCCACTGAGCGGGGAGTCAGACATGGGGCTTGGTCCCAGGATGCTGGGATCATGACCTGAGCTGAAGGCAGACACTTAACTGACTGAGCCACCCATGTGCCTCAAAACTATTTTTATAATAATAATGTTTTGCCTTTTCACTCTGTTGACATTTGCACTGATGGTACCAAAGCAATGGTGGGTAATGTTGGTGCCTCAGCATGAACAAAGGCAATGATGCCAAATTATTCTAGAAGTCATTGTACTCTTTACCACCACACATTTAAAACTGTTTAAATGCCAGTTTAACTCAATAATGTTCTCCATGAAGCAGGAAAATTAATTTTGTTAAATTTTAAATTAATGTCTCGTAATATTCTGTCATAAAATGAGAAGTATACACACTGAGGTATGATGATTGTCTCAAAAAAAAGCACTTGTGTGATTGTCACAAAACATCATTCTTACTTGGAACAAAGACTTGACAAACTATGGTTATTCAAAGTTGGGTATCTGGAAGACACTTTCCTGAAAACGAACAGGGTGCAACTGGCACTTCAGGAAAAACACTTGGCAATGTCTGTTTCCAATAATAAAATTGGAGTTTTCAAGCAAAAATTAGAATTTGGAAAACTTGCATCCTCCCTCTGAGCTTAACAATTTCCCGATACTTAAGAACACTTTTTTTTTTAAAGATTTTTTATTTTATTATTTGACACAGAGACAGAGATAGTGAGAGAGAGAGCACAAGTAGGCAGAGCGGCAGGCAGAGGGAAAGGGAGAAGCAGGCTTCCCGCGGAGCAAGGAGCCCACAAGGATGTGGGGCTCGATCCCAGGACCCTGGGATCATGACCTGAGCTGAAGGCAGTCACTTAACCAACTGAGCCCCCCAGGCACCCCTAAAAATACTTTTCTAATGAGATCCGTGGTGATATTAGCTAATACGATTTTCTGATTTGTATGATAAAGTGTGTCAGCATTTAGAAGACCTGTGTAATTTAGTGGATTCATAGTTTTCCAAAAAACCAATATGTGATATTACAAAATCATGTGTGGGTAAAATTTCCATTTAAAATACAAGATATGCCAACAGATTTTAATGTAACAGTATATTTAAAGCTTGCTGATGGAGTTTCACATTCCACAGTGTGCCAAACCCTTAAAAAACTACCACTTATTGAGTTTTGTTGTCGCATCAAAGAAGGATAGCCACATTATCTGCAAAGGCTATTAAAATGCTCTTCCTTTTCCAATTACGTATCTGTGCGAGTCCAGATTTTCTTCAAATACTTCAACCAAAACAATTGCAAAAGATAAAATGCAGAAGCAGATATAAGAATCCAGCCGTCTTTTCCCAACCTATACATTAGAGGTTTTTAAAAATGTAAATCTATGCCACTCATTCTCACTAATTTTTTTAATTTTTTAAAAAATGTAACAAAAAATTTTTTTAAAGATTTTATTTACTTAAGTAATCTCTATATCCAACGTGGGGCTCAAATTCACAACCCTGAGATCAAGAGTCACATGCTCCACCAACTGAGCCAGCCAGGTGCCCTCTCACTAATTTTTTTATATTAGAAATATACTTGTTTTTCATTAAAAAATGTTTATTTTAACACAAATGGGTTTATTCTTATATTTTTTAATGAGTAAGTATTTTAATTTTTTTCCTCAGATTTAGTTTTAATACTGTAAATATGAATTTAATACAGAATAGTAGTACACAAAAATTCTTTGGAGCTGTCAACAATTTTTAAGAGGATAAAGGTGTCATGAGATCAGTTTGAAAACTGCCGAGGGAGTCCCGAGGTGAGGTCCTTAAAAGGAAGAAGAGAAAGAAGTCTCTGCTTTGTATAGCAGGCACTCAACAGTTGAGTATAACGATGATAAAGACAGGCAAAACCAGTATGACTAACACTAGAAGGCAGGAAGTGAAAAGTGCTAAATGAGTGGTCTAGATCTGTGCTAATAGGGTAGCCACCAGCCACATGAGGCTATTAAACTCTTGAAATGTGGCTAGTCCAAATGGAGATTTCCTGAAAGTGCTAATTACACTCCAGACTTCAGAGATTTGGTATGAAATAAGGAATGCAAAGCATCTCATTAAAAATTTTTATATTGATTATATGCTGACATGTTAATATTCTGTATTATTGGATTATTCATAGCATTGAAATTAATTTTGCCTGTTCCTTTTACCTTTTTTAATGTGGCTACTAGAAAATTTAAGCATGTGGCTTGCATTTTATTTTTCTTGGACAGCACTCATTTGGATGGGAAGTGTGATGAGAATTCAGAGCAGGAAAAAGTTGCTGTGGGTTGGAGTCATCAGTGAAATCTTCACCAAGGATAAGGATTTCAAAAAAATTAAAAAAGACAAACCAAAAAACAGACTCTTAACTATAGAGAACAAACAGAGGGTTACCAGAGGGGAGGTGGGTGGGGAGATGGGTGAAATAGAGGAAGGGGATTAAGAATACACTTATCTTAATGAGCACTGAGTAACATATGGACTTGTTGTCTTGTTGAATCACTATATTGTACATCTGAAACTAATGTAACGCTGTATGTTAACTACACTGGAATTAAAATTAACTTAAATTTAGAAACAAGAGGGATAGGATTTCAGTAAGTAGACAGATGGGGGGAGGAAGCTGCAGTTGAAGGGAGCATCAATACTGAAATAGGAGAGTTCATCTAGGGAGCAGAACAGATTGGTCTGCCTCAGATCTTGGGCTCCTGGGTAAGGAGTGTGTGTATGTGTGTGGAGGGGGGGATGAGGGGAGATTCCAGGATAGGTTGGGGCCAGATTGTACAGAATTTTGAGTGCCAAGAATTTGTGGACTTTTTCAGGACAGATTGCTTCCCCAGAGAAAACCAGACTCTGCCCAATAGCTTATGGGATAACCCAAATTAGGCATTTTCTTCAGGTGGAGACAGAGTAGCAGAAGCTTCTGGAAACTGCCCAGTGAGCAAGCAGCCAAGACTAGGCCTGCCTGACCAGGGAATAGAGTGATGCGGAGTGTGACTCTGGAGTGGACCGACTTATTTTTGTGTGTGCGGGAGGGACAGGGGTGGTGAATTTAAGCACGTGATTGTGCTAATAATGTCAGGAGGGAGAGGGAACCCCGGGTAAGTGTACCCGCTTGATGACTGATCTGAGAGTGGGAAAGCAGACCTTTACCTTAGTGTATTGCTGAAGACTCATGCATAAACAAATTGAGTCATTCTTTCTGCCTCATTCAGTCTATCTTCCTTTATTTTTATCTTTATTTTCCTGAATATTTAGTAGAACTTGTGTGTCGAGGGTTAACATCTAGCTTGGAAGAGATGAAGTCAAAAACCACCAGGGAGGGTGTGCAAATCCCTGGCCTCTTATCCAGGGTCAGAAGCTAACTCATTGAGTAACTCCGGTCACTTCTCTGGGCCTCAGTCTCTTCAGATACAAAAGAGGCATTAGAATCAGATGAGACCAAGGCTCCCTCCAGCTCTGTGATTCTAGAATAGGCCCATGTCACAAAGGGCGAAAAGCATCCCATAGCAACCAGGTACAGGGCTACTGGGCAGGTGGGAAGGAGGATGCTGGGCTAGTAAGGGCAGGCGTGAGTAGCCCGCACAGGAGCTGGCCCGAACCTTTGGGTGAGACTGTCCTCCTCCTAGTGAGCAGACCCTGCTGGAATTGGAGCACAGTGAGATCTAAGAGTTTGAGATCTAAGATCTATTTTGGTCCTGGCACCCCTATCCCTCCCAGGGGCTGGCTCACCAGGGTGAGTGGAGCCTGAAAGGAGGAAGCCAGGAATTTACCTCTAGGCAAGTAAAAAGACTTACTTGGGGGGCGGAGAGGGGGGTGGGGGTTGTCTCAGATTATCTGGGAAACCACTGAAGAAAAGTGTGTGTAGCCCCCACCTACCCACCCACCTCCTGACGCCCCTGGGCCCCCCGCAGTTACAGGAGTGATTGGTGGGGATGAGGAGAGGGCGCCCTGCAAAGGGGCTTCGGCCTGATTGTCTCTGCTCTTTAGCATTTCTAGAATAGAGAGTGGGTGGGACCCGACTCAAGTAAAGTCCCAGAGACGCTAACACTGACGCACAGGAAAGCCTCAAGTGGGAGGAGAGATGCAAATCCCCTACTGACAATGGCGTCAGCGGCTTTGTCCTGGGGACTGTGAAGGGCGATTCTGACTCTGGACTTGACACCAACCTGGGACCTGGGCTGAGAGAGCCAGGTAAGTAGGCAGAGTACACCTTCGTGTTGCTTCTCCGGAGGAGCACGGGCCAGGAAGTACTTATGCAGGATGCGGCTGAGGCTGTGCTCTTCACTCGGTGCTATGACAGTCGCTTCACTTTAGCTGGTGTGAGGATGAGTGATTCGACACAGCGTCCGACTTCATGATCCAGAGACGCGCTCGGGCGCAGGTCTCTCGGTGAGACTCGGGGGCTCAGCCCCCACATCTGCCCGGTGGGAGGGACACTTGTGGCTGATGCGGAGGTGTGTCCTCGGGAAGTGCTGAAAGTGAGCCCCTCTTCACTTTCTTAGCTTCTCTGAGCTACAGTGCCTGACTTTAGATTGAGTACCTGGCTTTCAGAAACAAGTCCGGAGCCGGGGTAGCCAGTGGCTGTGGCTTTGATGAGAGGGAGTGGTATTTTAGGGCATATCATCTCCATTGCAAGCTGCGTGTCCCAGAGCCAGCGTGGCACTCTCAGCTCCCAGACAGCGTGACAAAATGCCCCTTTATTTAGGGGCATTATTTAGGGGCATTATATTAGGACATTCAAAGAGAATAGACAGGCACTCAATTTTCAGAAGAAATATTCCATAGTTTTCTTGTGATGGGAGAATGAGCCCTTAGAGAGTGAGAGCCAGGAAGGGAGCTAAGGATGACTAAAGGCATTTCTAGAGGCTTCAACAGAGAAGAGGGTCCTTGGACTATACACCTTATCCTTCCCATCTTCAGCCTTAAGTTCAGCTCTCTGGAAGGTGGACCCAGGTCCTAGGAGTAATTTATCTAACTTTGGGACAAGTTAAGCCCAGTTAATTCTTAATTAGAAAACAGATTTTCACCCAAATCATAGCAAGGATTTAAGAAAAGTAGTAATGACGATCGTAATGGCATTTTCAGCTCATGTTCTCTCACCGTTATCTAGAATAAGTTGACAGGGATAAAGCAGGACAATGTCATTATAGCATGGGAACAAATGTTCCAAGTCTGTGATATATATATCTATATATATCTCCAGCATCTGCAAAGACAATTGTGTCTGGTTTCAGGAGACCTCAGATCGGTCCTTAGGAGCTGTGCATCTTAGATAGGAGTCATTTTGCTTACTTGTCCCTCAGATTTTTTTTTTTTTTCATTTTTAAAGTTGAAGTAAATCTTACTCTCCACCTGCCCTATTCACAACCACATCAGAATTGCCACTCATTTAACAAGCACTTACTGAGACACTCACAATATACCTAGAATGGTGCGTGTAAAGGTCTTCAAGATATTAAGTGATATGAAAATAAAACATTATTTCTTTTCCTGGTTCCCTTCTTTTAGCAAAACATCCCTCTATTGATTTAGATCAGGGAAAAGGTGCCCCAGAATGGTTCCATTTGAAAACTGAGGAATCCATATATGAAATCTGTTATCATGACCTTCTGTAGGCAAAAGGAAATCTTAACTTACCTACAAGATAGGCTGAGATATTATGGTGATTAATCATGTAAAAGTTTTGTTCCTTTATCTAAAATTGCTGATAAAACTCTCAGAACTTTGACTTTGGAAAAAGTAAAATACTGTAACTTCAAGATGTCGTATTGATCTCCCTGAGTTAGGCAATGTTTAAAGCTTCTAAACTGGTGAGAATAGGATAACATGGGGGAAACACATACTTTTGTTTTGTGAGAGGCTGCCAAATACATATCTAGTGTGGTTTCTTCCTCAATTAACCTGAGGGTTTAACCACTGTCAGTTGCATACCAGAGACTAATTAAAAGTTGACTTTAAAAGCTCTGCCCAGTCATAGTGGATCATCATACGGAGAAATATAAATATGTATTGATTCAGAGATATTTTGAACTGAAAGAATTAGAGCCCACAAAAATGCATACATGAAACTCTTCATAAAGCTAAGACCAAATTTTTTTTTTTTTAAAGATTTTATTTATTTATTTGAGAGAGAGCACATGAGAGGGGGGAGGGTCAGAGGGAGAAGCAGACTCCCTGCTGAGCAGGGAGCCCGATGCGGGACTCGATCCCAGGACTCCAGGATCATGACCTGAGCCAAAGGCAGTCGCTTAACCAACTGAGCCAAGCTAAGACCCCAAGCTAAGACCAAATTTGACCAGAGGTCTAGGAATATAAGTATGACTCTGGAAGCCAGACAAATCTGAAATAAAGAAAAAAGGATTGGGCAGTTTGACATACAAGAAGCTTTTATTGGGTGCTCCTCATACAGAAAGTCTAAAGAGGTCTGAGAAGGTGCAGTTGAGTATGTTTGCCTTAGGTTGCTCAAAGTCAAGAGTGCAGATGGAGCAAGGGATAGGAAAGGAATTTGTTGAGAACACAGATTTGTGTGATAGATTGGAGCTGTTGAGGGGGAGTGAAAGCTTTCTGGAGAAAGTTCCAGAGTTCCTATTAGAGCAAAGCAGGACATGGTTTGGGGATAGAGAACTCTTTTTTCTTTATAAGGGATGACTTAGGAAAAAGCTCAGAATTTTTATCTTTGGATTGAAAGCATTTCTCTTTACTGTTTTCTTATATAAGGTGACTATAAAAGAAAAATTTTTTCAGTTACTTAACTAATGGAAAACATTGTCTTTGAAACCTAAGAGAGGGGTGTGGCTCAGTCAGTTAAGTGTCTGCCTTCAGCTCAGGTCATGATCCCAAGGTCCTGGGATCAAGCCCCACATCAGGCTCCCTGCTCAGCGGGAAATCTGCTTCTCCCTCTTCCTCTGCCTCTTTCCTGCTTGTGCTCACTTGTGCTCTCTCTCTCGCTCTTGCTCACTCTCTCTCAAATAAATAAATAAATTAATTAAATTAAAAAAAAATCTAAGGGAAAAAAACATGTACCACAGTTATTAACATTATTTTTTTTTTAAAGATTTTATTTATTTATTTGAGACAGAGAGAATGAGAGACAGAGAGCATGAGAGGGAGGAGGGTCAGAGGGAGAAGCAGACTCCCTGCCGAGCAGGGAGCCCGATGCGGGACTCGATCCCGGGACTCCAGGATCATGACCTGAGCCGAAGGCAGTCGCTTAACCAACTGAGCCACCCAGGCGCC
>NW_028040449.1:0-474 GCF_054177405.1 Leptonychotes weddellii | reverse complement strand
TTAAGAAAAAAAAAGAAGAAGAAGAAGGTAGCGGGAGGGGAAGAATGAAGTGGGGGAAATCGGAGGGGTAGACGAATCATGAGAGACGATGGACTCTGAAAAACAAACTGAGGGTTCTAGAGGGGAGGGGGGTGGGAGGATGGGTTAGCCTGGTGATGGGTATTGAGGAGGGCACGTTCTGCATGGAGCACTGGGTGTTATGCACAAACAATGAATCATGGAACACTTCATTTAAACTAATGATGTAATGTATGGGGATTAACATAAGAATTAAAAAAAACAAAAACAAAGGTGGTCAAAGCCAACGATGTGAGGCCCAGGAAGTTGGATGGTATATCCATGATCACCTGAGATCAAGGTGTAACTGAGAATCCTCCTGACCCTGGCCCCCCAAGCCCACTTGCTTAGGAAATGAGGGAGGCTGCCTGGGGTCCTCACCCCGGCCGTCCTCGAGGAGCTGACCTTGGCTGGCGG
>NW_028040448.1:0-474 GCF_054177405.1 Leptonychotes weddellii | reverse complement strand
TAAAGGGCCAGAAGTCTTAGCCCAGAAGTAGTGAACTTCTCACCGCACCAGGTGTCAACAGAGTCCAAGTGGAGAATCTGGGCTTACATCCCCCAGCTGGCAGTAACAAAGCTCTGCTTCCCTTCCCCTTTGAGAGATGTGTCGGAGGAGGCCTAGTGAAACAGAAGATTTAAATGAAATCCCGAGAATGATTACAGAATACTCAAAATGTTCAAGTTTCAGTGGAAAATCATTTGGTATACAAGAACCAGTGAAATCTCAACTGGTATGAAAGACAATCAACAGACAAAGTAAGATGATGCTCACTGATGTTAGTTCTCAGTTATAAGTGATATAAAATGTTAGTTGTCTGACTAAGACTTTTTTTATTGTGGTAAAATATACATAACATATATTAAGTGTACCACTCAGTGACATTAAGTACAGTCACAGTGTTGTGCAGCCATTACTATTACCAACACACATCTCCAGAAG
>NW_028040447.1:0-474 GCF_054177405.1 Leptonychotes weddellii | reverse complement strand
CCCGGATCTGCCGCCTGTTGGGTCCCTGCTGGAGGAGCAGTGGCCCGACTGTGCCGCGGATCACGGTTTATGGCAACCCCGAGCTGAGAGCCCGCGCCTGGGCTCCGCCTCTGCAGCCGGCTTCCCTGCTCCGGTACCTGGGAGCTCTGCCACCCTCAGGCACCCCCGGTCTTTCTGTGACCCCGAGGGCCCTGAGACCACACTGTCCCGGAGGGTTCCACCCCCCGCTTAGCCACCAGAATCATGTCCCTCGGCAGAGCAGACTTTTAAAAGTTCAATTTTGTGCTCCGCGGCTCTATCACTTGCCAGAAGCGGCCGACGGAGGCCCCTCCCCCGCCGTCTATCCTCCCGAATATCGCCTCGGATTCACTTCTCCGCACGTCCTACCTTCCAGAAAGTGGTCGCTTTTCTGATGAGAGAGTTGTTGCTCTTCTTTTCTTCGATCTCCTGTTGAGTTTGTAGGTGTTCAGAATG
>NW_028040446.1:0-475 GCF_054177405.1 Leptonychotes weddellii | reverse complement strand
CACCACAACCACACCACACCACACACACAGGACCCACACCACACACACACACACACACACACAGGACCCACACCACACACACACACACACACAGGACCCGGCCAAGGGCAATGCCAGTGTGCTCTGCAACCAGGAATTTCCTGAAGGACAAGGAGAAAAGGTCTCTGGTGGTCACCTCTAAACTCCCGTTTTATGTTCTAGGGAGGGTTTTATTTCTGTTTCAGTTCAATTTAACAAACACGGAGCATGCAGCAGGGCCTGTGACAAACTGGGGATCTGGAGCAGGAAGTTGGGCGCAGGAAACATCCTCAACCAGAGCCGACAGGAAGCAGTCAGTGAGCAGCCACATGCCCGCCCCACGGCATCTCTGCACAGAAACGCAGCAGTGCAGCCTGGAAACTGAGGCCCAGCGAGGGACAGGGGCTTGCTCAAAGCCACACAGCAATTCCATCTCAACATGCTGCAGATGCTTGAG
>NW_028040445.1:0-475 GCF_054177405.1 Leptonychotes weddellii | reverse complement strand
CCTCATTTTGTCTAATTCCGTGTCTGTTCCTATGTCTTCAGAAAGTCAGCTACAGCTCCCACTCTTGAAAGTAGTGGTCTTCCGAGGAAGAGGTCCTATAGTGCCCTGCCGCGCAGGGTCCCCTTTTCCCCAGAGCCTGGCGTTTCCAAAATCTCTCGTGTGTGTGTTGCAGGCACCCTAGTGTTGTGGCTGAGCCACTTCTTCCACCAGGCCAGTCGTCTGTAGTGGCCCTCTTTGCCCGTCGTGGGCAGGGTTTGGTGCTGGTGGCTGTAGGGGCCATTCTGGGACCGCCCTGGGTTTGAGCTGAGTCAGACGAGGTACTTGCCAGAGCTGCGGCAGCACCGAAGTGCAGGCCCTTTCCCTTTGTTTTCCTCCGAGAAGCTTTCGTTGGTGCGTGCAGCCTGTAGTCAAACCAGATGTCTGCCCGCAGCCCACTGCTGGGGCCGCAGTCTGACTGGTGTGTGTGGTTATATGT
>NW_028040444.1:0-475 GCF_054177405.1 Leptonychotes weddellii | reverse complement strand
CGCTTTTCTGATGAGAGAGTTGTTGCTCTTCTTTTCTTCAATCTCCTGTTGAGTTTGTAGGTGTTCAGAATGGTTTGATCCCTATCCAGCTGAATTCCTGAGAGGAGTCGAAATCCAGGTCTCCTACTCCTCTGCCATCTTGCTCTGCCCCTCTCTGACCACGCGTTTCTGTCTCCGGCACTCGACCCCGTGTGGTGTCTCCAAACCCAGCAGATCCCTGTGGTGTGCTCCCACGCCACTCCTCCCGGAGGAGGAAGGTGAGTCTCCCCGGATCTGGGGAGGTTGGGTCCCTGCTGGAGGAGCAGTGGCCCGACTGTGCCACGGATCACATTTTATGGCCACCCTGAGCTGAGAGCCCGTGCCTGGTCTCCGCCTCTGCAGCCGGCTTCCCTGCTCCATTACCTGGGAGCTCTGCCACACTCAGGCACCCCCGGTCTTTCTGTGACCCCGAGGGTCCTGAGACCACACTGTCCCG
>NW_028040443.1:0-475 GCF_054177405.1 Leptonychotes weddellii | reverse complement strand
TGGATGGGAAGGGGCCGCCGGAGTGGCCACCGCTGGTCCCTCACGCACCTCACCACCGTCTCCCTGTGAGCCTGCTTGTAGGCGTCAGATGCCACCGAAACAGGGCCAGGCGGTGAGGGGACGCTGCCCCCCTCCCCAGGGCTGCCCCGTGAGGGTGTGAGAGAGCCCCGCTGAGGTGAGCAGCACCTGCCGTCACTGCAAGCCCACACTCACCTCCGTCATCCTCCGGGGGTGGCGCAGGGCCTTGCTGCGTCAGAGGGCGGCTTCCCTGCAGAGAACATGCTGCTTAGAGTTACTTGGTTTAAAGGAATATTGAGTCGGACTTGCAGGCACCATTATTCCACGTGTGAGCCCTGTAAAGCTAGATTCACCCCTCGTTGTTCTATCAGCTGATGTAACTCAGGTTAAGCCAACTGATTTTCTTAAACACCAGTTTCATTTATAAAGTAGTTAATGAGCTTAAAAAAAAAAAAAA
>NW_028040442.1:0-475 GCF_054177405.1 Leptonychotes weddellii | reverse complement strand
AGGAACTCAGACTACCACATATAACTTATCAGGTGATAGCTTTCGTTCAGGTAGCTAAAGAAAGACACAACTTCAGAGATGATTCATGAAGAGCTGACAGGATGAATCATATATCATGAAAACAAAATGTTTCCATCCACCTTCAAAAGTTTAACAAAGAAAACAAACTTGGCTAATTTGATAAGTGCCTATTTAATAGGACAAACAATGAAAAGGAAATATTCCTGCATGTTATAATACGAGACAAAGGAAGATATAAAAGGAAAGCTGGGCATAAAGATTTCGAAACTTGAAAACCCAAGCTCGTGGACACCAACTGAGAACCTCCACCCTCTGACACCATGGTCAACTCCTGTTGTGGCTCCGTCTGCTCTGACCAGGGCTGTGGCCAGGAGACCTGCTGCCACCCCAGCTGTTGCCAGACCACCTGCTGCAGGACCACCTGCTGCCGCCCCAGCTGCTGCGTGTCCAGCTG
>NW_028040441.1:0-475 GCF_054177405.1 Leptonychotes weddellii | reverse complement strand
TTTAGATTAATTCATTGACTCAAATCTGATCTGTGCTCTATAGTCACAAACATCAAAAGTTGATTGAAAATGTGCATAAATTCATACAGAATGAATTATACATGAATTCATTATAGCCCTCACAATGATTTACACAAAATCCAATTAACATTCTATGAAACTTCTGGAGAATCTGACTAGATTCTGATGTTCTCAGGAAGAAAAATAAGTTTATCACTGAAAGTCTTGAAGAAAGCATATGAGATGGGACTAGCCACACTACATATTTAGATATAAGGCCGTATCGTATCATTAAAGTAATTTACTACTGAAAGAAACAATGTATACACACAGAACACAGACCAGAGTTAGTCCGGAAATTGATCTGGATCCATGTAAGAATTTGCTAGAAAATAAAAATGACATCACCAAAAAGGAACTTGTACAGGAGTAACTGAGTAGGAATTTAAGGAAAATAAAATTAGTCTAGATGCAT
>NW_028040440.1:0-475 GCF_054177405.1 Leptonychotes weddellii | reverse complement strand
CTTAGGTTTTGAGAGTCTGAATGGTTTGTCTCAGCCATTGGTATTACCTCAGCGCCTACTGATGAGTAATAAGGGAGCAAGAGAAGAGAAAGGAAACCCTAGAGGAACCCAAGCCCTTACAGTACCGAGGCAGAGGGTTCCTGTAGTAAAAGTAGCATGAGAACTGAAAGAGACATCTGCTAAAGCACAGAGGTTAGGACAGAAATATGAGGGCAGTGTTGCATACAAGAAACCCCCCAGACACTCTAGGCCTGGCACTGAGAACCTTTCCTACTCCTGTTCTTTCGTGAAAGCACTTGGTAAAAAGAATTGTCAGGAGAAGGCAGAGTGTCTTTTCTGTCTGTGGTTCTCAAGGATTCTAAATTGCCATGTCAGTTCACCCGTGAACTTTTTTTTTTTTTTAGCATTTAAAAAATTTTTTTATTGTTATGTTAATCGCCATACATTACATCATTAGTTTTTGATGTAGTGTTCC
>NW_028040439.1:0-9694 GCF_054177405.1 Leptonychotes weddellii | reverse complement strand
AGAGAGAGAGAGAGGGAGAAGGGGAGAGAGAGAAAAAACAAAAAGGATAAAAAGAAAACATGAAGCAAAATGGCAGAAATAAATTCACAAATCACAATGACTCTAATTGGATGAAAACTGAAGTTTCTGAACACACACTTGATGTCAGGCACTCTGCGATGTGTGGGGGGATACAAAAGTAGATAAACTACAGCTTCTGTCTTCAAGAAGTTCACGGTCTCCTTGGCGGGGGCGGGGGGGGGTCCCTTGGTCTCCAGGGAACAAAGCAGTAATAACAGGCTGAATGTCTTGACGAAGGGAACTAAAGAGAGGAGCACCCAGCTCAGCCTGCGGGGAGAGGGTGGAGGAAGGCTTCCTGGGGATGGTGATGCTTCAGCTGAAGGATGAGCAAGAAGGCAAGGCAGACGAGAAGGCTGTACCAGGGAAGGAACAACGTGCAAAAGCACGAAAGTGGGAAAGAATGTGGCACGTTCTGGTCCAACCATCTTCTGTTATGGAGGAGGGACTTGAAACCAAGGAAAGGTAAGGAGACCGTCTCAAGGTCACTCAGCTGATTAGTCAACAGAACCAGGATTCGTACCCGAGACCCCATCTCCTTTTCCATCCCCCTCTCTAGTATACCACAGCACCTGAAGTTTGTAACAGGAGGCTTGGTGACTGTGCGTGGAGACCACAGCCAACTTTGGAAATGAGCTGCATCTGCGTGTGGAGACTAGATTTGTCTTTCCTGGGCTGGGGCAGAGCCAGGCACTTGGTAGTTTCCAGGGCTGAGCAGCCCAGTTTACCCCAAGGAAGCCATGGCACAGATGCCCAGTTTAATCATTAACTCCCAAGTTCACAGGGCTGGAGCTGGAATGCACAGGACCTGCGGGGTGGTGGGGAGGACCTGGGTCTCCAGGGCGCTGAGAAAGATGGTTCTTGAGATGGGAAGGGACCAAAGTTTAGGATGGGGTCTTTTGTCTCTGAACAGATCTACATTTGGGGCTCAGGAAAAAGGGCTCGTGCTTTTTCTCTCAATTTTGTGGGAGTTTCGCCATCATCTTATTAGCTTGATTTCAGGATTCCCTTTTAGTGTTCATAAGATACTGTAATTCCCTCTGCCTCTTCCCTACGCGGCATGGAAATTCTTTACTCATCCATCTAGCCCATAAACTGTGATCTCCAGGAGGGCAGGACTCGGTCTTTCATCTCCATGACCTCAGTGCCTGGCACAGCTCCTCAGAATTTCAGAAAGCTGAGCCAGTGGTTGGAAAGACCGCCTTGGCAATAGCATCACCAAGCCCAGAGAACGCATCTCTAAAGGCACTTCGGAATCCTACAGAAGAACGCTCCCACTGGAAGGTGAGGTGCAGACGGGGGGCACAATTTCTGTTTCTCTCCAGCGAGCCTGATTTTTCCTGCTCTGTAAAGCAGAGGCAGTCCCACCTTTTCCTCATAAGGCACAGGGCAGGATGAAGTGGAACGGGGGCATCAAGTCTTTTGTGGCTAGAAGATGCTCAGTCATGGCGCGAGGACCTTCTCTTTCTCCCGAAAGTAGGCATCCTGACCCCCCGTAGCATCAGAGGTGTGGAAATAGATTCCGCTCTTCGAGGCCATGGGACTGGTGCCCAGCGATCCAGCTGCCCAGTCTGGACTACTACTACTGGTTTAAAGTGTAAACCCATGCCTCTAGTATTGCTGTTGACAGCACGAGGGGTGCTGGGAGAAGAGCCTCCCCTTGTAGGAACAGTCGCTCTCCTGGAAAAGCCAGCTTGCCTGGTTGGAGGTGGGCCAGAAAGGCTGACTCTCGCCCTGGCAAATTCTCTGGTGCTCCAAGGTCCAGGAGACTGGAAAAACTGCTCAGCGTCAGGGGGCCTCCTTCTGCCCCAGCCTCTGGGTTCTTGTTCATCGGCTGGTTGGTGGCGTATAATACAACCAGTTTGAATTCACCTCTTTCCACTGCCTGTAAATTCTCAGAGTTCTGTCAGTTCTTTGAAATTCTAGCACTCAGTGATTGTTAGTTCAGGGGGATAGGTAATTCAGGAAAAAACCCCAGGCTTGGATTCCTCCAGGTTCTTGCCCTTGGTCCCAGCATCAATCTAGAGCAAATCACCTTGGCAGGGATTGGAAGACACTGAGCTGCTCTGGTCACCTGATTTCTTCCCCTTTTGCCTTTCCATTTCTCCTCCCTGCCCCAGAGAACTGAAATGAAATGAGAAGTAAATTGCCAAGGGAGATCCTCTCCTGGGGCAAAATTCCTGTCTTTGCTTACAGGCATAGAGACCCTGAATGGGGAGGCTGGTTGCAGAGGGCTCTCCCAGAACCAGCCCTGGGGTGACAGGTGCAGGCTGCATCCTCCACTCTTTCATGGGGTGGGGGTGGGGATTTAAAAAGTGAAGGAGGTGGAGGAGACCCCAAGGGCCATCCCTATTCCTCCACCCCGCCCCACCCCGAAACTGTCAGTCTCCACCAAGCCTCAGAGAGAAAGTGGGGGCGGGGAGAAAGAGACGGAGGGGGGAAATCAAAGAAAATTGCAAAAGTCAATGGCCCGGAACTAGAGGCAGCCTCAGCAACTGCAGTGTGACTTTGATTCCCCTATCATAACCCTGAATTAAAAATTCAGGCAATTATCTGCATGGCTTCCTTCTGATTAGAACGAGCCGGAGCCTCATTAATGCATCAGCACAGAGGAAAGCCATTAGGGTCTGTGAAATGGAATGTTTCTCTGAGAACAGGTTCCGCTTGATGTAGAATACCCAGCAAAAAGAAATTTCACACATTTTTGAGCTCAGAGTCACAGGACGGCACCCTGCTTCAGGGTTGCAGACCCTGCCACGGTTGTCCCTTTTCGGCTGGCTCTGGGTGAAAGCCACCTTTGTTGCCCAGCCTCTCTCTGGCACCTCCGTCCTCTGGAGTCGTGTGGAGGGAGGGAGAGGGAGGTGAGGGGCCAGAAGGGACCTCCTGGCTGCTTCCTTTGCTTGGTCCTAAGACACCGAGGTGGCCCGGATGCAGGGTCTAAAAGTCCTTGAGCCATGAGGAGCACCAGAACTTCTTGGGAGTTCACTGCCCTCCTTTGCTAGAAGAACTAGGCGAAAGCTTGTTGGGAAAGTGGAGGTCCAAGACTCCAGAAAAGAGCAAAGTATCTGCATGTCCCCAACAGTCTTGGTACTTTCCTGACTCATGTGGCGACTTGGGCATCCCAAGGCCATCCAAGCAGGATCTGGTGAAGCTGAGCCAGCCTTGGGGGCTTGTTGCTTAGGAGAGGGTGAAGGGTTGGAGGTAAGGAAGGCATCCTTTGTTCATTCCTTATTGTGTAAGCTCTGAGCTCATAGAAATACAAATCTGCTGCCCAGTGCCTAAAGAGGGTGACCGTCCCTACCACAGCTGACATTCGGAAACTTTCATGCCCCCTTTTTGGGATTTCCCCAGGGTGCGGCTTCCTTCTTCCAGTGACTGTGGATCACTTCCAGGGGCAGCCAGGAGCAGTTTCTTGAGCAACTTTCCTTGCAGCCCTAATAAGGTCAGTTCTTGGGAGGACTGGGCTTGATCCAGAAGTATTGTCTAGATTTTCTTCAAGCCAGTGGGCGGGACTTGGGCTCCCTCATTTCGGACAGCTGGGTGTTCTTCTAACGCAGGGATTCTCGAGGGATCCTGGGGCTGAATACGCTCTTTAGGAGGAAAGCTAGTCTTAACGTGGTGAGAACTGATAAAGATGAAAACGTTTTGTAAAAAGAGAACTAGTTACGGTCATAGGATGCCAACCAGGAAAATATTATCCTTCAAACTGTTTGAGTAAGCCACGTTCTTCTGCTGGCACACCTGTTAACTATTCAGCGTTAGGAGGGCCCAGTGTCTGTGCAAAGCTGTAAACACAGTGAGCTGGTCATCAGGTTATGAGGGAGTCAATGTTTAACTACCGTCGTTTGCAGCAACTGCGCCCCCTACCGTACACCACAAACCTAGGCGACCGGCGGTCATTCAGGTTTTCGAGATGTTTTCAGTCACATCCCATGTTAGAAGGGTACATTCCTGGTCACCGGGGAGTTTTTATGAAGCATGTTTTCAATACTGCAGACAGTTTTATGGGTTAAGGCTCCTAGAGTTTACCTCACCACTCCCCCCCCGCCCCCCCCGCCAACACAAACAAGATGCTTGGTGATTCAGTTATGTTCTTTGTGGGCTCTGAGCGTCCGGTCTTGCCAACGCTCCACAAAGTCAAATGCAGGGACTACAGATGACCCCTGTGTAAAGGGCTGACCGAAAGGCACCTGAAGTCTTGGGTGGGGGGAGGTTATCTCTCTAGGCTCACCAGCTGGGACGAGAGTGAGAGGAGCTGGCCAAAGGTCAGGAATGTGGGCCTTCTAGAGAGCAAAGCCACTCCGGCAGCTCACAACACAGGCCGCCTTCGGCCTTGGGAAGTGATCACATCTCAGCCCTGAGAAACTTACCGCCAGCCACGGTATTTCTCAGTCGTTTAAACATAGACTCTTTCCAGTCCGATCATTCCTTTCTTCCCAAGATAGTTCAGTCCCCACCTTTGAGACTGGTCACTCCTTATTCATTCAACAAATATTTTCCGAACAACTATTATGTGCTACACATTGTTCTATAGGAACAGGAGCGCCGAACACAAAGCAGACGAGGGCTCTGTTCTCCTGGAGCACACATTCCAGTTGGGAATGCAGACAATTACAGAAAGACGAACGAGTGAGTCGGCGGTGTAAGTGCCGTGGATAAACAAAGCTGGGTAAGCGGGAGAGAGGGAGGGAGGGCTGCTTGATACAGGTGGTCTCTCAGAAAAGCACACCGGAAAAGCTTTGTGCCGCCCTCCGGCAATCTACCCTATTTCTCTCTTTCAAAGGTAGGATTGCCCCTTCCATCAAACCTCCCCTATGAACTTTCCACCTGCACTGACGTTCTCTTCAGCTCATCTCTCCCCCAGCGTCTTCATTCTTGGAAAGATACACAGTGATAGTTTTGATGATAGCCTCCGGGAATAAGGGTCCAGTCTTCCATTTCTCTGGTTTGCTATCAGAACAGGGGGTGGGGAAGGCAGGGAGGAAACAAGCATTTCTCTGATGGGCTAGAGACATGAATACATTAGCTCATCTCATCCTCACAGAACTCCTGCGGACTCTCTATTATTTTCCCCATTAGAAACCAAGGAAAGTGAGGCTTAATTTATCTAAGAGCACATGACCGCCATATGGGGCTCCTGGGATTTGAACCCTGACCAATGTAGCACCGAGGCCTGTACTCTTTTTTTTTTTTTAAATATTTTATTTTTTTAAAGCAGGCTCCACACCCAATGTGGGGCTCGAACTCATGACTCCCCAAGATCAAGAGTCACATGTTCCACTGACTGAGCCAGCCAGGCGCCCCGGAGGCCTACACTACGGTGAGCGTCCGGGAAGTGTTGTCAGTGAGTAATGAGTACAAGGGAGGGATGAGCTCTATTTCTCAGAGAATGGCCATACACAACATGTGATTAAACTCTTCCTGTCTGCTGGGTTATAAATCCTTCCTTTGCTACTAACTGGGTGATGACAGGTACTTCCCTTCCCCTTCCGGGGGCTCAGAACCCTTCTCCGTAAACTGAGCTTAGACCATAGGATCTCCCGGGTGTTTTCTAGCTCTGACACTCTAAGAAACAGAATCTCCTACGCGGGATGGCGGAGGGCAGGGAGAAGTCAAGTGACTTCACCACATCAAATCTGACTTTTTAAGAGAGCACGAAACACCGCCTTTGTTCATTCAATTAAAATTCAGCCTATCCTGCATATGTGCCGGGCCCTGGCATGTGCTAAGGATACAGACACAGACTTTTAAATTATGTCCTCACCCGGGGCGCCTGGGTGGCTCAGTCGTTAAGCGTCTGCCTTTGGCTCAGGTCATGATCCCGGAGTCCCGGGATCGAGTCCCGCATCGGGCTCCCTGCTCGGCGGGGAGTCTGCTTCTCCCTCTGACCCTCCCCACTCTCATGTGCTCTCTCTCATTCTCTCTCTCTCAAATAAATAAAATCTTTTAAAAAAAATAAGTTTAAAATATGTCCTCACCCTATAATGTGTGTAAAGGGAAAGACAAACATGACGAGAAATTATGACAATAATAATTACGGCTAACATTTTACATGGCCCTTACTCTTTGCCAGATACCATTCTGAGCACTTGGAAACCTTTTAACTCATTTCACTCTTCCCAGCCATCAATGAAGTGGGTACTACTTTTATTCCTACTTTACAGGTGAGTAAACTGAGGCACAAAGAGGTGTGCAGGTCAGAGCTATCGTGAACAGTAATAATGCACAACAAGGACTGACTTGTAGGACCTGTGCTGCAGAAATTATGATAGGCAGATGCTGCGCAGCATTGACTGGTGGTTTCATTCTCCTGAGATTTCTGGTAGTCCCTGTTTGACCCCTCTGCCATTTGCAATCAGTCCCACAGAGCCAGGTGGAGGGCTTTTCTGTAGAGAGCAGAGAAGGCTTTAGGGTTTTGAAACTCAAAAATCTGCGGCTGTGAAGTCACTCAGGACATGGAACACACCGGGTGAGTTAGAGCCGGTTTTCCTGCCGGCAGAAAGGAGAGAGGGAGGAGAATGCTAGACCCCCTGAGAAATGGAGAACTAGACCGTGTTCCCCGTTGGGGCCAGATGCCCGGCAAGCTGTGGGATTGGACAGCGGGTGTGCATCTCAGAGGGGCCTGCCACGGCCCTGCTGAGCTATTCCCTGGGCACGGCCCTAGGTTTGAGAGTCGCTGGAGGTAGAAGTCTTAGGCCTGCAAAGTTTCCCTCTGCCAGCACAATGAATGTCCATCTCCCTAGCAGGAGTGTGGAAGTCAAAAGAGGGCCCCTGGGCCTGCAGAGTCCTCCAGAATGGGAACAAGGAGAAAGGCTGCCTGGAGGACCTGCATGGGACCAGCATGGGAGGTGGGTGTCTCAAGGCTGCCAAAGAGGCAGTGGGGCAGAGAGACCGGGATGGGAACTCCTTGAGGGTGGGGGTCTCCGTCTGCTTAGTTCACTGCTCCAGACTGTGGGCCTGGGTCACGTAAGAGGGGATCGATCAATATTTGTTAAATGAATGACCTTAGGTGGGCTGCCTCTAGAACCAGCCTGTTACATTTCAAACCTCAGCTCTGCCTCTTAGTACTTGGGTAAGTCTCTTCTCTTCTCTGTGCCTCGTGTGTAAAATGGGGATAAAAATGGTGCAGGTCAGTACTGATCTGAGATCAAAAGAGAGGATGCGTAAAGCACTTAGTGTCTGGCAGAATGCAAGTGCTCAGTAAGTATTTGCTTGTAGTATTAGCAGATGCCCCCACCCTTGCCCTGCACCTGTGTGCTACATCAGATTCCCCCCAATCCTGAATTCAGACACAACCTTGAGGACTCCAGAATTGGCTAAGATGGAATTCCCACCATGATACAATGGAGACTCTGGATAGAAATCAGGCTAAGCACTTAAAAAAAAAAAAAGTTACTTTTCCAGCACAATGGATTTTGTAGTGCAAGCCTATAAAAATTAGATGCCCTGTGAAGACCCTTGCTAACATTTTAAATTAAATAGCTTTCTCCCTTGTAGGCATGTTTATTCACAGGACAACTTAACCTCTCACCTTACTTGTCTTTCTAGAAAAGCACAGTTCTTCAGGTGAGTTATCATTTGCAAGTGCTGCTAATAGAACTGAACTTTAAGGCAAAGAGGACAAGTCTAGGAAACAGAACTCTGTTTTTCCTTTTTCCTTCCACTTGCTCCTACTGAAAGAGCTCTGGGCTTTCCTGAAGGAATTCAGTACAGAGGGCTTTATTTATTGTTAAGATAAACTCTCTTGAAGGTGAGTGATAAATATTATCATTAATTTTTTATTTAAAAAATCATCTGGATTTATCTGGCTTCCCACTTATTTAAATGCCAGTAGGTGACCAACTCTCCCATTTGCCCAGGATTGTCCCCATTTTAGCACTGAAAACCCCATATCCTGGGAATGCCAATGACCAATCAAGTAGACTTGTCAGCTCAAAAAAGCATTTGAAGATCGTGTTTTGGATGGACAAGGAAAGATACTTGTTTGAAATTAGAAGAGGTGGTCTCCTGGGAAACAGATTCCCTTGGGGAGATTCCCACTCTGCTCACTCTTAGCAAGTGTGGCCCTGAAGGCCCTGTGAAGGGAGGTGCCCCCTGCTGGGAACACCTGATTTGACAAGGAGGAAATGGGAGGGCGCCGAGAAGACGGTTTCAGATAGGGCCACCAGACAAGCCAGCAAATGCGTGTCTTGGCTTCCTTCCTATAATGTCCCTCACTTTGGGTCAGGCTCTGGATCCCCCAACAGACCCCACAGGGAAGTTTCTGTGTTCCCAAGTCACCATCAAGTCTGCATCTAGAGAGCCCTGTGAGTGTCCCCACGCAAGGGAGCAGCCCAGCATGGGGGTTCCTCCGGGACACGTGGAGGGGCTGCCCAAAGCCTCCGTAGATGTCCCCTTTCCTCAGATCAAGGGTCTTTTGCTATTTTTGTGGTGTCTGCAGACCTCATGGGACTGGCCCACCACATGCAGGATGAATTTCTGCTCACAGAGGATGCAGTGCCGCCTGTTTCCACACCCAGTAGGTGACTGTAAGGGCCCATCAGGGCTGTGGGCATGTGGCTTTCAGGTTGGATTCCTGAGGCCACGGTGCTCCTTCCATGGACTGTAGTCATCTGAAGGCTTGACTGGGGCTTGGAGCATCTGCTTCCAAGATAGCTCATCGCGGGGCTGTTGGCTAGAAGCCTGTTTCTCACCATGAGGATCTCTCCGTGGGGCTGCTTAAGAGTCTTCCTGACATGATAGTTAGCTTCCTCTGCAGGAAGCGATCCGAGAGAGAGAAAGTAAGAAGGAAGCCGCAGTGCTGTTTAAGACCCGATCAGGCACCATCCTTTCTTCCATATTCTATTGTTGAAAGAAAGTCACTAAGTCTAGCCTGCACTCTAGGGGAGGGGAATTAGGGAGGGAGAAGAATCAAAGGATTTGTGGGCATATTTTAAAACCAGTTTCCCAAAGCATTAAGTGGCTGGATGGGGAATGAGTTTCCATAAAGTTTG
Organism: Leptonychotes weddellii; assembly: GCF_054177405.1. Taxonomy (NCBI): domain Eukaryota; kingdom Metazoa; phylum Chordata; class Mammalia; order Carnivora; family Phocidae; genus Leptonychotes; species Leptonychotes weddellii. Next base: position 644 of record NW_028040439.1, on the reverse strand, counting down.
GTTCTGATAGTAACATAGGAGGAAGAGCATGGGCTTTGAGCCAAATCTGAGTTTGAAACCAGGCTTTGCTCCTTTCCGTTTTCTGGAATCTGGGGCAAAATGATCATCTCTAAGCCTTAGTTTCTTCATCTGTAAAATGAAAATAACAATAGTAATTCTTTCAAAGAGTTATTATAATTTAAACGAAGTGACCCATGCAGGGACAGACTCAAATGATATGGGGCCTGACACCTTTACAACTTGACAGGGCCCTCTTTAAGAAAGGAGAATGCAAAATTACAAGTGTAAGTTAGGCACAAAACGAACATTTATTTAGAATTAGAAATGACAAAAAATGCCACACATTTTAAAAACTGATAAATACCACAAATATCACAAAATTTCAGAAAAATGACAATTTAAAAGATCACCTAAACATACCTCTTTAAAATACCTTCTTTCTTACATTTTGACTGCATACTTTTTGATCACTTGTCAACATGACCAAGATTTTGCAATATTTTCCATAGTCAGGGGCGCCTGGCTGGCTCAGTCCGTGGAGCATGTGACTCTCGATCTCGGGGTCATGAGTTCAAGCCCCATGTTGGGTGTAGAGATTACTTAAGAATAAAATCTTCGGGCACCTGGGTGGCTCAGTCGTTAAG
>NW_028040438.1:0-475 GCF_054177405.1 Leptonychotes weddellii | reverse complement strand
CTTTGTGAGATGCTGCCCAAACCCACTAGATAACCGTGTCACCACTGACTACAGTTACTCACGTTTTCAGGGCTTCCTGCCCTTCATGTGCATTTGGTGGCCTTGCCTGTAGTGGCTTCTCAGGTAGGCAAGACATACTGACCCAGATGACCCATCTTCTCCTTCCCCCAGGACTGTAGGATGCCCTGTCACTGAGTAGCTGCATTTACAGGGTCAGAAGCATGGGGCGGCTGGCTCTCTTTGCTTGACCTTGCTTGACCTCACTCCCTTGACCTCACTCACTCATCCTTTTAGAAAACATTTCTAGCCTCTCCAAGGGGCTAGTCCATGGCAGGCTCCCTGCGGGAATCACAACCCGCCCTGGCTTGGGGTCCGTTTGGGTGGATCAGGTGGACACAGGGAAGAGGAATGGGGCAGGGGGCAGTGGGCCTGCAGAGGAGGGACAGTTCACTTTCAGCTGGGGGTGGGATGCGGT
>NW_028040437.1:0-475 GCF_054177405.1 Leptonychotes weddellii | reverse complement strand
TCAGAAATAAAATGCAAATGAGAATGAAGAAAAGTAATTAGAAACAAAGATCAGAATTCCTTTTCATTAACACCTTAAAACCCACCATTCCCCCCCGAAAAAAACTTGAAAAAATGTTAATATACTAAAATTAAAATTCAAGTCACCACTTGTTTTTTCTGGGTTTTTTTGGTTTGGTTTGGCTTGGGTTTTTCTTTGGCGGGGAGATTGCCGCGACCTTCCTAACTAAAATTAATGAGCTGGTCAGCCCAGAGACCACGTCTTACAGGGCATTTTCCTCTATAAAGTGGAAGGTGGGACTTCTGTTCTAAAGCCTGTGCCTGACCCAACGTTGTTAAAAACACCTTTCTTTTCCCACTGCTTCAGGTCTTTTCTGATCTGTTTAGAGTATATTTTCTGGGGACGTTGTTACTCTCCTAGCATTTTATTCTCTCATTAATCTATTCTCCTCTGCACAAAATGACAAGATGGAAAA
>NW_028040436.1:0-475 GCF_054177405.1 Leptonychotes weddellii | reverse complement strand
TGCAAATCAAAACCACAATGAGATATCACCTCAAACCTGTCAGAATGGTTAGTATCAAAAAGACAAGAAATAACAAGTGTTGGTGAGGATGGAGAAAAGGATCACTCATGCACTGTTGGGGGAATGTAAATTGGTGGGAATGCAAATTGGTACAACCACTGTGGAAAACACTATGGAGGTTCCTCAAAAAAAAAAAAAATAGATTTAAAAAATAGTAATTCCGTTTTGTGCTCACAGCCCTGCAGCTTGCGGGCACCCTGGACCTGCCCGCCGGGTCCTGCGCCTTTGAAGAAAACACCTGTGGCTTTGATTTGGTGTTCGCGTTCCTGCCCTGGATTTTACACGAGGAAGGAAGAAGGTGGTGCTTAACGCAGATGAACATCTGGCTAGTGATAAATGAGGAAGTTATTTAAAAGCAAGGAACTTGTGGGGGCGGAGCAAGATGGCAGAGGAGTAGGAGACCTGGATTTCGTCT
>NW_028040435.1:0-475 GCF_054177405.1 Leptonychotes weddellii | reverse complement strand
AGAGGCAGAGAGGACCCCTCCCAAGGTCAAGGAAAACAGGCCAACACCCCGGCATGTAATAATAAAACTCGCAAATCTTAGAACCAAGGAAACCATCCTAAAGGCAGTTAGGGAGAAGAGATTCCTTATGTACAGAGGGAGAAACATCAGAATAACATCAGGCCTATCCACAAAGACCTGGCAAGCAAGAAAGGCCTGGGAAGACATATTCAGGGTACTAAACGAGAAGAACATGTAGCCAAGAATACTTTATCCGTCAAGGCTGTCATTTAGAATGGATGAAGAGATGCAGAACTTCCAAGACCAGTAGAAACTGAAAGAATATGTGACCACTAAGCTGCTCTGCAAGAATTATTAAAGGGGGTTCTATAAAAGGAGAAAGACCCCAAGAGCGATATAGAAAAGAAATTTACAGGGACAATCTATAAAAACAAGGTCTTCACAGGCAACATGATGACAATAAATTCATATCTTT
>NW_028040434.1:0-475 GCF_054177405.1 Leptonychotes weddellii | reverse complement strand
CTTTGTGAGATGCTGCCCAAACCCACTAGATAACCGTGTCACCACTGACTACAGTTACTCACGTTTTCAGGGCTTCCTGCCCTTCATTTGCATTTGGTGGCCTTGCCTGCAGTGGCTTCTCAGGTAGGCAAGACATACTGACCCAGATGACCCATCTTCTCCTTCCCCCAGGACTGTAGGATGCCCTGTCACTGAGTAGCTGCATTTACAGGGTCAGAAGCATGGGGCGGCTGGCTCTCTTTGCTTGACCTTGCTTGACCTCACTCCCTTGACCTCACTCACTCATCCTTTTAGAAAACATTTCTAGCCTCTCCAAGGGGCTAGTCCATAGCAGGCTCCCTGCGGGAATCACAACCCGCCCTGGCTTGGGGTCCGTTTGGGTGGATCAGGTGGACACAGGGAAGAGGAATGGGGCAGGGGGCAGTGGGCCTGCAGAGGAGGGACAGTTCACTTTCAGCTGGGGGTGGGATGCGGT
>NW_028040433.1:0-475 GCF_054177405.1 Leptonychotes weddellii | reverse complement strand
GGATTTCAGATCCTGTTTAGGGGGTTGTCCCTGCAGTCTCCCCTTGTCATTACTATTGCACACATGTCAGTGGGCCATTGAGCAGGTCAAAGGACATGGTAGGCATTAAAATGTCCATAAATGCCCTTTATCAAAGCAAATTATTCTTAGGTGTTCCTAACTCTTCAGTAGCAGTGTGTAGAGTGAGTTGAACGTTGATCCCAAATCTCAATGTATCAAAATCTGTTTCTTTCCTTCCAGGCATTGCCCACTTATGATGCCCTTCTACACATGGAGTATCTGGACATGGTGTTGAATGAGACTCTCAGATTATACCCAATCAGTGGTAGACTTGAGAGGGTCTGTAAGAAAGATGTGGAAATCAGTGGTGTGTTCATTCCCAAAGGGACAGTGGTGATGGTGCCGGTCTTTACTCTTCACCGAGACCTGGATCTCTGGCCAGAGCCTGAGGAGTTCCGTCCTGAAAGGTACAGGG
>NW_028040432.1:0-475 GCF_054177405.1 Leptonychotes weddellii | reverse complement strand
AGGCAGGGGAGTGGCAGGAAGGACGTGGGGACAGGGCAGGACAGGCAGGGGAGTGGGGGAAGGACACGGGGACAGGGCAGGGCCAGACGTACGGAGGGACTCCACATGAAGCCAGGTGAGTGTGGGTATGAAGATGCCCACGTGGCAGCGGCACGCAGGAGGGTGGCGGGAGGCTGGGACCCCCCCCCCGCTGCCTCCTGAGGAGTGTCCCCACTGGCGTCTGTGTTGGCGCATGGGGTGCGATCCAGGAAGCTCTTCCTTGCTAGCTCTCTCCCCCCGTGGCTGCAGTGACCGAGAGCCGCCACCTTCCAGAGGCTCCGCACTGACGTACGCTCTCCCTGTGCCAGGTCCGGCGCGGCCCGTGGGGGTGCCCTCCTCACAGCGCCCCGGGCGTCCCGGCTCCGTCCATCGTCCGGGGCTCCCACTTCAACCCGGGGCTGCCAGGTCGGGCGGGGGCTGGGACTGGCTGCTGACC
>NW_028040431.1:0-475 GCF_054177405.1 Leptonychotes weddellii | reverse complement strand
TTTTTTTTTTTTTTAAGCTCATTAACTACTTTATAAATGAAACTGGTGTTTAAGAAAATCAGTTGGCTTAACCTGAGTTACATCAGCTGATAGAACAACGAGGGGTGAATCTAGCTTTACAGGGCTCACACGTGGAATAATGGTGCCTGCAAGTCCGACTCAATATTCCTTTAAACCAAGTAACTCTAAACAGCATGTTCTCTGCAGGGAAGCCGCCCTCTGACGCAGCAAGGCCCTGCGCCACCCCCGGAGGATGACGGAGGTGAGTGTGGGCTTGCAGTGACGGCAGGTGCTGCTCACCTCAGCGGGGCTCTCTCACACCCTCACGGGGCAGCCCTGGGGAGGGGGGCAGCGTCCCCTCACCGCCTGGCCCTGTTTCGGTGGCATCTGATGCCTACAAGCAGGCTCACAGGGAGACGGTGGTGAGGTGCGTGAGGGACCAGCGGTGGCCACTCCGGCGGCCCCTTCCCATCCA
>NW_028040430.1:0-475 GCF_054177405.1 Leptonychotes weddellii | reverse complement strand
CCTCATTTTGTCTAATTCCGTGTCTGTTCCTATGTCTTCAGAAAGTCAGCTACAGCTCCCACTCTTGAAAGTAGTGGTCTTCCGAGGAAGAGGTCCTATAGTGCCCTGCCGCACAGGGTCCCCTTTTCCCCAGAGCCTGGCGTTTCCAAAATCTCTCGTGTGTGTGTTGCAGGCACCCTAGTGTTGTGGCTGAGCCACTTCTTCCACCAGGCCAGTCGTCTGTAGTGGCCCTCTTTGCCCGTCGTGGGCAGGGTTTGGTGCTGGTGGCTGTAGGGGCCATTCTGGGACCGCCCTGGGTTTGAGCTGAGTCAGACGAGGCACTTGCCAGAGCTGCGGCAGCACCGAAGTGCAGGCCCTTTCCCTTTGTTTTCCTCCGAGAAGCTTTCGTTGGTGCGTGCAGCCTGTAGTCAAACCAGATGTCTGCCCGCAGCCCACTGCTGGGGCCGCAGTCTGACTGGTGTGTGTGGTTATATGT
>NW_028040429.1:0-475 GCF_054177405.1 Leptonychotes weddellii | reverse complement strand
CAGACTAGAAACAACCTTAGCAAGACAAGGATAAGATCCACTGACCAAGAAATAATGAATAGGCTATTTTGAACTGATGTATCAAATTATTTCCTTAAATTATTTTCTGAAAAGATATGTCTTTAAAATGTATGATAAAGTTTCATGATAATGCACTAGTATCAACACAAACACTCAAACACACATACATTCTTTATTAAATAATAAATCTTACTTTTAAAAATTAATATTACTTTGAGATATCCATTAAATTCTTGACATTTTCAGATTATCTTGCTACAATTCTCTAAATAGGAAGTACAAGGAGGGAGGGAAGAAAATACTTTAGGTTAAAGTGGAAGATGACAAAAAGTACTACTGAGATAAAAAAAAAAATCCCTATTCTCTTTTGTGAATTAGGAAATACAAATCATAGAGGGAAAGTTCAATACACCAAAAAAAGAAAAAAGAAAAATCATAATTGAGAAGCAAAAAG
>NW_028040428.1:0-9697 GCF_054177405.1 Leptonychotes weddellii | reverse complement strand
TTTTTTTTTTTTTAAACCATTTTCATTACAGTTTGATTGACTAAAGGGGATTTTCTCTATTCACCAATAGAACAGCTTAATGTGAATGGTGTGCTATTGGATTCTCACTTACTTTACAGCTTATGTTCATTTCTTATTTTGTGGCTTCTGTTCAATAATTAATGAAGGTGGAGTTGAGAAGCAATTAGAGATCAGGGGAAGGTATAACATAACCCCCAGCCAAAAGCTAGCAGATAACCTGCACCCAGTAACTCCCCAGTGTCTCCTTTGCCCTAAGTCCAAGATCGAAAGAAAAGAATGTTTAAAGCAGCAAGGAGCCTACAGCACCAAACTTAACCGCACATATTTATGACCTCTGGGATTTCAGAAAATGAAGGGAAGAATGCTTTGCTTGACTTTTGTAAGTGGTGATCTTAAGCACAGAAAAATATATCAAATTGAGCATATTCAGCTTAATACAGGCTATTAATTTTTAAATAGCATATATAAAAGCAAAGAGGTTTTTAATCTAGTGTACCATGAACAGATAGCTGTTTCTAAGACTTATTTTAATTTGTGTTTGAGCAACTTCAATAGATATACGTTTGTAATTTTGGCACAAGCTTACCGTGGCTTCATCTGCATCCCTATCACCATCGGTGTGTGCTGAACCAGGGCATCTTCAGGCAGCCCCACCTCTTCTCAGGTAACCCTGAACTGACCTCCATTTGCTCACATCTAGATTACTGAAAGCTCTCCATTTCTTCCATAAAACACAAACACAGAGGCCCAAATGTACTGAAAGCACATAGCTATTAGCTGAATCTCTAGTGTGCCTTCTACCGACTCGACTGTTCAGATCAGTTCTTTCCTGGCTCACATCAGCTGATTTGTATTTGTGAGTAAACAATAAAACACAAAGGCAAAAAGGAAGACAGTTATTATTTCTGTGAATATCAAGGAGACTGCTATGGAGTGGTTCAATAAAGACAAGATGCTAAAAAAAAATTGCCGCTAAATTTTATCTGGGTGAAACAAATGTTAAGATTGGAGAAAAGATAACTAAAAAGACTGTGTGTTTCTAAGATTACACAGGTGGGGAAACTGTAGAACATGCATTTTAACTGGAATCAATATAAAACCAACAATGCTAATTACCAAAGAATATGGCAAAAGCCGTATCTCTACACTAAAAGATTAGCAAATCTACATACATATAAATACTTTAGGATAAGTAGCTTTTAACTATATGTACGATATTTTATGATCTTTTCTTTAACAACTTCTGGATTAACAGGCTAACTCCTGGCTCCAATACAAGGAACAATAGATATTATAGAGCCTCTCAGAACTCCAGAATGCTTCATACATCCCCAGTAATCCTATCTCATGTTAGACCATATCAGACACGGTCTTTTCCTTCAATGTAATAGAAAACAGCAAATGCATGCATTTTAGGACTATGCTGGATGTGTAGATGACTTGTGTTCTAATCATGAGTAGGATACATGAATTGTAAACAGTATAATCTACCTGTCTTTCCAGAGGAAGATTTAGCAGTGACTTCATTTTCATCTGAACTTGAGCTCTGACTTCTTTGAACATAAAATAGGGTAACCCTTTGCCTCTGAGGGTAAACATTGCAGAAAGAATTTAAGAGCTTAGTGAACTCTAAGTAGCATTTGCAGCCAAATTTCTAAAAAGGAGGGCAATTCTTTTTTCGTGGGTAGCCTTTGTTCTTTCTGTTACAATTGCTAGAAATATAATCGCAATGAAACATACTTGGATAATTATGTTTTTCAGATTTATAGTTTGTCTTAGAGATCAATGTGGTCTGCAAAATATAAATTTCAAGCCATCGTCTTAAATGTCAGGCTGCCAGTTTTCTCAAGTGAGTTGAATGATTAGTTATACTAGATGCCAGATAGAAGTTTTTACTCTCCAGAAACCACCTCAGGAGCTGACTTTGTAGGACACAAGAACATCGTCTCCTGGGAATGTGCCACAAGCCTAAAGGTGAAGGCTGAAACTATTTTTCCTGAGGAACATGTTTGAGAGCCAAACTCATTTCCTTTTCCCCAAGTCCTTTCCAAATTCTGAGACACAAAACAAAAAACCACAGGAAAAAAATTTATTATGCTTGTCACATTCCCATTACTTTGTACAATATCTGCAGGTTTCTGTTTTTTGTTTTTCTTTTCCTGGTGTGAACATCACACTAAAAACATTTTGAGGAGAAAATAATATCTGAAGACAGAAATTTCCTGAAAATTCTTTAAATGACAAGAAAATAGGAGTTCTGTAGGTCAACTCCAGTATCCAAAAGTCCATGTGCTACTCCAATGATCCCTTAAACTCCGCCAGGTTGTTCTATGGGAAGAGGAAAGGGAGGCTGTGCAGGAAGGTTTCACTTGCTTTGGAGTGGAGGAAGAGGAGGGAATTTCCTGCAGCAGAACTCCATCCATTAAGCCAGGAATATCAGCAGCGTGCCAGGCAGGGTGCTGGATGCCGAGGAATTACAGTAAAGGTATGAGAGCGAAAGCTGCCACAACAAAGCATCACCCGCTGAGGGACTGAAGCAACAGAAATTTATTTTCTCACAGTTCTGGAGGCTGAAGGCCCAGATCAAGATGCTGACAGGGCTGGCTTCTTCCAAGGGCCATGATGGAAGGATCTGTTCCAGGATTCTCTCCGTAGCTCACAGATGGTCCCCCTCTCGCTGCCTCTTCACGAATGTCCCTCTGTGTGGGCACCTGCTGTCTCTTTGTGTCCAAATTTCTTCTTATTAAGACACCAATCGGACTGCATTAGAGCCATGCTGCTAGCCTAGTTTTACCTTCATCACCTCCTTCTCCAATAGTTACCTTCTGAGGTACTAGGCTTGGGGCTCCAACATGGAATCTGGGAGGTGTCGGGGCGCAATTCAGCCCATAGCAGGAGCCAGATGCACACGGTCCCATTCATCCCCTCAAAGTCATAGAAAGAAGGGCTTCAGTTCTACCCATAAAATATAGGAGGATAATATTTTTAAGTGGATTACATGAGTAAGGAACCATGTTTCTCAGCACAAATGACAAGCGTAGGAACGTTTGTTAAGTGAAAACGAATCTGTGTTCCATGGAATCACTCTGAGGCTGCTAATGTGGCTTAATTGCATGTTTCTTCTACCAGAGGCTTCAAGATAGGCTGCCCCCAGATGGGGTAGAAGCTGGAAAGCCCTGGCAGAGTCATGGTGGCAAAGTCGGACTCCAGCAGGTGGCATTTTCTAGATGATGTGACGAGAAAACACGCAGTACTACTTACTGGAAATGCCAGGCATCGTTTACCTCTTTCATTTAAGATCCACTTACAAACACTGAAGAGCTCTAAGATTCCAGTCCAGAGCAAGTAATTGTAGCACTAGATGATTCACTCACAAAAGTATTTATTTGCCACTGAAAACGTTTTCAGTTTATAACGTAAGGTGATCACACCAGACCTGTGACAGAAACATTTCACAGATGTGACCTGATGGATTCCTCAGAAGCTCAATCTTTTAAATATAAATACACGTATATGTCAGTCTAGAGATTAATGCCATTAAAATAATTGCCATTTCCTCATTTACACAGACCCTCCGTTAAGTGTTATCCTGGTGCTTCCGTTTGAAGATTCAGATCTTCAGACCTCTTGGTATTAATGATTTTCATTCCTCCCGTAGTTCAGATAGAATTCATTCTCATCCCTGGCTTCACATCACCCCATTAGAGCATTTGGCAACTAATTTAGCTTTTTGCAATCATACTTTCTCTGCCGGCATCCCGTCCAGAGGAGACACGTGGGAGGGGGAAAGAAGCTACGACCCCCTTCTGGATGCGGATTCCTGGTTCGGCTTTGCCAGCCGCACCCACGTCTGACCACTGTCGGTCTCCGCTGTGCTTTGGGCAGTTGGATGTGCCGACACCTCACAGAGGTCCTGTGAGAGCGAAGGACGCCGCGCTTTGGAAAGCGTCTTGTGAAATTCCATGGGAGTGGAAAGTGAGGCATTCTTAGGCCTTCCATGTCAAGTCCAGGTAAATGGCATGGTGGAGACCCCATTTTTATTTTTTGGGGGGTAATCTTGTCTTAATATTGAAAGTCAATCATTATTAACAAAACCTCATACAATGCAGGTGTGGGTCTCATGTTAAGAATGACTGAGGAATCCCTATTGCTTACTTCTTACCCTGGATGAACACTAGCTAAAACTGTAAAATGTTTGTTTGTTTTTCTCCTTCCAGAAGATCCTTCCTAAAAGGAAAGTACCTTCTTGTTCGGGAGCAGTTATATCCACACACACACACACACACACACAGACACGATGCATTTCCCTGTGATCCAAAGAAGTCACTCTCTAATGATCAGTAGGCATATTTCTTCGTCTGGGTGAAGGGCCCCCCTGGTGCATGCAGAGCTGCAGGATCTGAGGGGCATCTGCTTCTACACACACATTACTTTCAAGTAGACATTCACCATGTGCATCCAGGTGCTATAAATACCCTGGCTGTGTCCTTCAGTTCCTTTTTCTTGTTTATGATTCATTAAACAGGAAAGCCAAATGCCATAGCCAATCGCAGTCGTGCCCGGCGGTGCAAGGCCTCCCCAAGGCGAGCTGCTACCCAGCCTGGGGCCCTGCCGAACATGTTACCTTAAGTATATGCCCCAGGACCAAGGTCGGCGGCATACAGTGAATGACGTCCTAAATGTGCTAATGTTTACTGACCGATTTTGGAAAGCACAGACACTGTTAGTAAGCGTTCTCCCCTCAGGCAGTGCGGCAAAAAATAGGCCGGACAGAGCTGCGCTCTTACATAACCTGCCGCATGCTGTTGGAGGTTGGCAGTAGGTCAGAAAGGCACCGGGCAAGCTCCCAAGCAGCCTGACTTGTTCACTAGCAGCCCAATTTGTACACTATTGCCCAGTGATACCAACCCCTCAACTAGGTACTTTGAGGAAATGACTTAAATCAAGCACAAAGTCCCAAGTGATTGACCTACTGCAATCTTTGAATGTTTTAATAATATGAACATTAATGACAAAGTTGAATACTTGACGTATAAAATTCATTCCTACACGTAGTAATCTGCCATATTTTCCTGATGTGATTTGCTGGCTGGAGACTATAAAATCTATACAAAGTAGCCCAGCTCGGGAAGAACACCAACTACCCACACATCAGGCGACATTCTTAATGTCTTTCCACAAAATCTGAAGAGTCTGAGCACACTGAAGAAAAGTAACGGCAGCCTCAGCGGGCTCAGAGGCTTGTCCGGCTTGTGAGAAGTCAGTTGCTCTTCACAGCCAGGACGAAAGAGAACATTCCAGGCCTCAGGCCCTACACTATCATCAATTATTTATTTAAGAAGAATCTCTGGGTGCCTGGGTGGCTCAGTCGGTTAAGCATCTGCCTTCGGCTCAGGTCATGATCCCAGGGTCCTGGGATCAAGTCCCGAATCCAGCTCCCTGCTCAGCGGGGAGCCTGCTTCACCCTCTGCCCCTTTCCCCGCTCATGCTCTCTCTCTCTTTCTCACTCTCAATATATAAAATCTTAAAAAAAAAAGAATCTCTTAGTTGCATGCCAACTTCATCACATACCCACATTTTTCTGGGAACCACATATGGGTACTCATACACTGTAGGATATTAAGGAAGTCATTGCTTTTGAGGGTGGGCAAAGCATTAAGAATATGTTATCATAAAATAAAACTGAAGTATTCAAAGGTGCATTAATCCTAAACTTCCATGTAAATAATACTACTCACAAAAACTATAATGGTAATAATATATAATAATGGTGATATTTCTTGATATTCACTCAACTTTATAGTGTATAATATACTCACTCTTCATGTGTGAAATAAAGCAAATGCTACCTTTGAAAAGAGAGACTGTTACTTTCATAAATCTGAGTTTTTGAAACTTTCAATTTCTTATTACTACTCAAAATATTCTTGGAGATACACAATTATATAGAAATATTTGTATGGGTACTTGGTCATTATGTGCTTTCCCACTCACATTTCCCTACAGATCTTTGAGTAGAAGGGAACGTGGATGAGACAGTAATTAAAATATTAACTTGAGTCAATATTTATTGAGCACTTCCTGTGTGTCACGAACTATTCTAATGGCTTAATTATTTTAATTCACTTAAATACTATGCTATATATAGGGTATTTAAACTTGTTATGAATTTGTTGAATTACAGCAAAATAAGAGAGCTGCTCAGATAACCTCTTTATCACCTCCCGGATCTAATAGTCTAAATTAGACTGATTAGACTAAGTATTAGGTCCTAAATACATTTGCATTCAGTTGTGCATATACATGCTTGTATGTGTGTGCGTATTCACACTTTCACAGCAGGTCAAATTAATTACTGGTTTTAGTTGCAGTTTTCAAACATTTAAAATTTTAAAAAGTTCATGCTTAAAACTACTATGTGCAAAAAAACTGTACTGATCTCTTGAGAGAAATGCAAAGAGGAGCTTCCCTGAAGGATTACCATCTTGATAGAAGACAAGACACACGTGCTCCCATAGTTAACATTTACGAAAACACGTGTGTCGTTGCAAGCATGCTGGTCTCACTGCTCTTGGAGCCCCATGCGCATGCCACGTGAACGTGGCCGCTGACCCAGGACATCTGGGGCTTGCCAGGAGAAATCCGTTATTTTGGGATTTCCATTTTCAAACACTGCTGCTGTTACCGCCCCCGCCCCAGCCCCAGTGAGCAAGATCCACCCCCATTTTCTACACGGAATTCAGGATTTGGCTCTAATTCTCACTTTCAACCATTGTGTTGATAATTTCGGTATTTATGTCAATGATCCTTTGCCACTGTTGACATCCTAGGTCCCTTCTTCCCTGTACCAATAGGACTGCTCCTAGGACCCCCACATCCAGTTATATCAGGCCCCTTCTGAGGTCTCCAGTTTGTCATGTTTCATACCACATGGTGCCCTCGACACCCAGCTCCTCTGGCACCCCTGACCCCCTCGCCCCTTCACACAGGGATGACCTCACTTACCATGTGCATTTCCGGTGTCTGTGCCCTGCAGGGCCTGGTCCCCATTTTCTAACCGTGTACCAAGTATTTTCACCGGGATGATCTGTAGCCTTTTCAGATATTTAAAAGGTAACTCAACCCCCCTCCAAAACAGAAGCTTTATTTCAAACTTCCCTACTTAAGTGTTTGACCTCTTTAGCAGTCATCTTAGAATAGCCTGAGAGTCCTTGTTCCGTCTTCGTACTGAAAAGCAAGCCTTGGTTTGCCTCGTCCTTCACGGTAACCTCTGCATCGTTCTGTTGGCTCAGCTGCAGCCCCGCCGGCTGAGTTCAACACCGCACTGACTTAGTTCATTAACATTCCCGATGTTCATGAACATCGGGTCTCACCCTCCGCAGTGTACTTGGTGCTCGGCTGCCAATCTCAGCATCGTAATACGCTTTCCCCTGCAGCATGCCTTCAGTGACCTTCTCGTCTCGCCGGACTGATGCACTCCTCTATCTTCATCCTATCGTGCACCCTGTGCGTGTCCGTGTCGTCGGTGAGCCCCTCACATGCTCCCGCAATGTCCTTTCCTGCTCTCCTCCTTCCGCACTTAGCGGTCCTCCACAGAGGCCCGTGTCCTGCAGAAGGCTTCCTAGTCAGGTCAGGCCTCACTGAACTTTCTGTTCTTCAAATAACGTACTGCTGGTGCCGTGACCACGCGAGTGTCCATGTGTCTTACACCCACGAGAGCAGAGGCTGAGTGAGGGGCTCTCACCTCCGTTAGCACCCATCACTGAATGTCAGAGCTGCAAGTGAAAACAAGTGCATCCTGTTTTCATTATTTCACAGAACCCACTTACTTAATATTCAAGGAATTAATTTGGTGCTCAAGTATGTATCAACCTGTGTTATGGAATGAATTGTGCCTCCCCAAAATTCTTTTGATGAAGTTGTAATCCCAGGACCTCAGCATACGACTATTTAGAGACTGGGGCTTTAAACAGGTTCATCAAGGTGATATGAGTTCATACGGTTGGGCCCTAATCCAATCTCACGGACGTCCTTACAAGAAAGAGATTAGGACACAGACCGAGGGGCCACTGTGTGAATAGAGTGGAAGGTGACCATCTGCAAGACAAGACTCAAACTAACCCTGTTTACCGCCAATCTTAGAATTGGAAAGAAATAAATTGCTGTTGTTAATGCCAACCAGCCTACTTTATTTGTTATAGAAACCACAGCACACTAATGTACCCTGCATAATTATTTATATTTGATATTTATCTGAGGTTCTATGAAAATAATTGCCATACCTATTATAGTCTGCTCAAATGTTATCATAAATATACATAAATATCAATATGACAACATACTGTTGTCAATCAAACACTGAAGAAAAGTAACATTTAATTTGGTGGGCATACATCATGCTTTTCAAAGAACAGCTAAATAATTCTAAACAGCTAAGTCTTACATCCAAATATGACTCTGAAAATCAGCATCTAAAGTGAAATAGATATATTTACCACTTCGATTCCACATCATGAAATTTTGCTTGGTATTTTATTTAATTCCTTTCCCGTTAGAAGCAACAATGAAGTTACTTCAGTCCATGATACTCCTTTGAATTTAAGTGCCCCTAAACTGTCACAAATGCTTAGCAAAAATCTGATACTCCTTTTCTGAGATTATTCAAAATCTAGACTAGACAGAGCAGAAATTGTCTGACTGATGGTCCACTTTCTTCCTGAAATAAAGAGTGATTTCCCTAGTCATTGTCTAGATTAGAAATGTGCAGATATATATATATTTTTTCATTCCCAAGGCTACAACTACTGCTCTGAGGATTTTTATAAATTCTCAAAATGTCAACTCTAATTTAAGCATAAGCAAAATATACCCACTATTGGGGTTGACACCGAGGTTGGCCCATTCTCAGTATAAGCAACACCTGAATTAGTAATTTTAAATAAAAAGTCTTAAAATCCAGTGGCCTTCAATTCATCTTATCTCTATAAAAGTTAGGCATTATTTTTTAAGATTGGAAATTTAGTCCCTTTTCTGATTGTAAATATAAATTTAAAAGTATGGTCCTAAAATGGGACTTGGCTTTGATGAGAATATAAAAATATTAAATGTCAAGTTATCCCTGCTTTGCTCTATGTACCTGCTTTCTCATCTTTATTCTTTACAAGGATTCCAAAGTGTTACAGGTTGGATTTCCAGAGAACAAAATCCCGGCGATGGCGATTTCTGTGCAGGCAGTTGATTGGACCGAAGCTCCGGAGAGCGTACAGAAAGCAGCATGCAACAGAAGCATGATTGAACTGAGATGTCCTCACAACAGTGGCCTTCCTGGAATCCACGGGCATCTCTGGAGCCAAGAAGGCCTTGCAGAATCCTTCCAAACTGGGGAAGGAGAGCTGGGCCTTCTACCTCCACGTGGTCCAAGACATTGGGTGTAGATGACTGTAGGACAGGGCAGGACTCTGGATGCGGGGACTCCCTTCAGGGGGTGGCCATCCTGGAGAAAGACTTAGCTGAGACCTTTCACCTGCCCACATTTCCAGAAACTGGGAGAATGAACGCCTGGGCTTGCAGCTAATGAGACATCATGCTTACAAACCACAGCATCCACTATAAAAAGGTAAGAATTCAACTTTATACATATTGGCCAAGTGTTTGCAGGTCAATAATTTTAACATTT
>NW_028040427.1:0-475 GCF_054177405.1 Leptonychotes weddellii | reverse complement strand
CCCCTCCGCAGCGCCCCCAGTCCTGCCTCCAGGTCGGGGCACGTCTCTGCCCTTTGTGCTTCTAAAACTGCCAGCCGCTCCCAACTCGCGCGCGCGCGTGGCTCCACCGCTCGGGGTTCTGTCCCGGGGACTGCAGTTCGCGTGTTTGCGACTCTGCTGCTCGGGGTTTCCACCCTGGGGGCTGCAGTTCACCGGCGGGACCCGGCGCACCGGGTTTCCGTCTCAGAGGCTGCAGTTCGTGTGCGCGCGACCGTTGCTCCGGTTTCTGTCCGGGGCGGCTGCGGTTCGCGTGCGCGCGACCCCACTGGTCTGGTCCTCCACCCCAGGGGGCTGCCCTAAAGTCCTTTCCCGACGCTACCAGTCTGCGAGTCTGTGCCCTGTCCGCAGCGCGCGAGGCTGTCGCTCACCGGCGGTGTAGGATCCCCACGTCCAGCCTCCCTCCCGCCGCGGTTTATCCTCCGATATCTGCCCGCGG
>NW_028040426.1:0-475 GCF_054177405.1 Leptonychotes weddellii | reverse complement strand
TATATTATTGTGGATCCAAGAGACAGCTTCAGAAAAAATAATAGGAACAATTCATGGCCTTTCTGTACATGATTTAAGAAAAGGGCACATGGAGACCCATGTGGAAGTCCTATCTCTTTTTGTACATACAGGGCACGGTAATCTTTTGTGAATAAAATTGGAGACTTGAAGAGAACATATTTAGAGCAGGAACTATATGGCATGTCCTAGGAAATCAGTAGGAGATTTAAAAAAAAAAATATCATGAAGAAGTCCAGCTTTCTCAACCAAAATTCAGCTCTGGAGGTGAACTTTTTAAATTGACTATGATAAATCCCAGGGATGAGGGGAAGCGTGGACACAGGAGAGAAACTCTATATTAGCATGCAGTTTTGTTTTATTCCTAGCATCTAGGAATGTTAAAATACATGTTAAAAGAAAATGAATAATGGAGTATGGGTCAATGGATGATTAAATGGTACATGGATTGATGGAT
>NW_028040425.1:0-475 GCF_054177405.1 Leptonychotes weddellii | reverse complement strand
CTGTATCCGGCCTTGGTGGCTGATGGGGGGTAAGTTTGGATTTTATTCTGGGTGTGATGGGGAGCCCTCAGAGGGGGCTGACCTCCAGTTGACAGGCTGTGTGTGACTGAAAGAGAACTCAGCTGCTGCCGGGAGCAGCGGTGGTTGTGAGCAGGGCTGGGAGAACTGGAGGAGGCTCTCTCCACAGTCCAGATGGGAGGCGGTAGCGGCTGCAAGCAGGGCGCCGGTCACGGTGGTGGATACGCGCAGGGTGCCGGTCGAGTTGCTGGATGCGCGCAGGGTGCCGGTCACGGTGGTGGATACGCGTAGGGGGCCGGTCACGGTGGTGGATACGCGCAGGGTGCCGGTCGAGTTGGTGGATGCGCGCAGGGTGCCAGTCACGGTGGTGGCTGCGCCCAGGGTGCCGGTCGAGATGGTGGGTGCGCTCAGGGTGCCGGTCACGGTGGTGGATGCGCGTAGGGTGCCGGTCGAGTTG
>NW_028040424.1:0-475 GCF_054177405.1 Leptonychotes weddellii | reverse complement strand
GAGGCTCCTCAGAAAGAGGCTTTCCTGAGAAGTGGCTTTCCTTTTCTCAGGAAACATGTCTTATTCCATTTTCTCTGTGGCAAAAAAAAAATAAATAAATAATGAAAGAATAATATTTCAAGGGGCGCCTGGGTGGCTCAGTCGGTTAAGCGTCTGCCTTCAGCTCACGTCATGATCTCAGAGTCCTGGGATCGAGCCCTGCATCGGGCTCCCTGCTCTGCAGGAAGCCTGCTTCTCCCTCTGCCCCTCACCCTGCTTGTGTTCCCTCTCTAACTTTCTCTCTCTCTCTGTCAATTAAATAAATGAATAAAATCTTTAAAAAAAAAAAAAAGAATAATATTTCAAAACACAATATACATAGGGGACAAGCTTCATTATTAAGCATAATAAATGTAAGCCCCTCATTTATTCTTTTTTTTTTTTTAAAGATTTTATTTATTTATTTGACAGAGAAAGACACAGCGAGAGAGGGAAC
>NW_028040423.1:0-475 GCF_054177405.1 Leptonychotes weddellii | reverse complement strand
AAAAAAAAAATCTGGGATATAACACCAAAAGCCTTTTTTTTAATAAAAAAGAGAACTGAATAATCGTAATACCCAAATAATGCAATATCCCAAAAAGAGGGATTAGCAGGTACATCATTCACAGCTGTCAAAATATCTGCAAAAATATTTGACCATATAAAAAAATGTAAACTTCTATATATCAAAAAAATCGTAAGCTTCAGAAAATACTGCAACATATAAAAGGTTAGTAAGCCTAGTATAGAGCTCTTAAAAAATTATTAAGAAAAACAGAAACAGGGCGCCTGGGTGGCTCAGTTGGTTAAGCGACTGCCTTCGGCTCAGGTCATGATCCTGGAGTCCCGGGATCGAGTCCCGCATCGGGCTCCCTGCTCGGCAGGGAGTCTGCTTCTCCCTCTGACCTTCCTCCCTCTCATGCTCTCTGTCTCTCATTCTCTCTCTCTCAAATAAATAAATAAAATCTTTAAAAAAAAAA
>NW_028040422.1:0-475 GCF_054177405.1 Leptonychotes weddellii | reverse complement strand
TCACATGCCATACAATTCACCTGTTTTAAGTATACAATGCATTGGTTTTGAGTATATTCCCAGAGTTGTGCAACCATTTACCATATTCAACTTCAGGATATTTTTATTGCCGGGTATTCTAAAAAGAACACCACTCCTCCATGAACCTTTTCCATCCCCTAGCTGGCATCTCCCAATCCCTTTCCCTCCCCATGCTAAACAACCACTAATCTACTTTCTGTCTACAGATTTGCTTATTCAGGACCTTTCATATAAATGGAATTACACAGTATGTGGTCCTGTATATCTGGCCTTTTTTTCATTTAGCATAATGTTTTCATGGTTTATCTACACGGTAGCATGATTCAGTGCTTTACTCTTCTTATTGCCAGTTAATGGTCCATTGTATGTGTATGCCACATTTTGTTTATCCATTCATCTTTTTTGTTTTTGTTTTTTTTTTAAAGATTTTATTTATTTATTTGACAGAGAGAGA
>NW_028040421.1:0-475 GCF_054177405.1 Leptonychotes weddellii | reverse complement strand
GCCTGGTGTGGGATCTGTTTGGAGACTGGGTTTCCGAACCTATAGTTTGAGGAAGTGGTCCAAGCTGGGAGCCGTCAGCATAAAGACAGCATTGAGAGCCCCGAGACATGGGTGAACCCACCGAGGGAGGAAGGACACAGTGCACCACGCTGAGAGGCTTGCACTTCATCTTTAGCTAATGCAGACCCGTAGAGGGAGCTGGAGCAGGAGTGACGTGCAGTCAGGTAATCATCTAGGAAGACCTCTCCAGTGAAGTGGGGAGAGAGGCTTGGAGGACCTGGACATGTGGCTGTGGGATAATTTTCTGGCCTGACCACCTGGGTGGTGGGCTGAGCTAGGGATCACATTCTTCTAGAATGTAGATCACCTTTCTCTTGGCTTCCACAGTTCCCCTAGGGAAAATCTGATGGGGTCAGTGTACATCAGGAGAGTTGGACCCGGACGCCCCGAAGCCCACTTGCTCACTCTCGTGCCC
>NW_028040420.1:0-475 GCF_054177405.1 Leptonychotes weddellii | reverse complement strand
TCACTTAACACACATCCATATTCCAGCCATGCCACTCACAAGAGTCCATACTCCATCCACCCCCTTATCATACATCCATATGCTAGCCCTGCCTTCCATGGATATTCATACTCCATCCACCCCCTTAACACACATCCATATTCCAGTCCTGCCCTCCATGGGTGTCCATACTCCATCCACCCCCTTAACACACATCCATACTCCAGTCCTGCCCTCCATGGGTGTCCATACTCCATCCACCCCCTTAACACACATCCATTTTCCAGTCCTGCTCTCCGTGGACATCCATACTCCATCCATTCACTTAACACACATCCATATTCCAGCCATGCCACTCACAAGAGTCCATACTCCATCCACCCCCTTATCATACATCCATATGCTAGCCCTGCCCTCCATGGATATTCATACTCCAACCATTCACTTAACACACATCCATATTCCAGTCCTGCCCTCCATGGGCGTCCATACTCCA
>NW_028040419.1:0-475 GCF_054177405.1 Leptonychotes weddellii | reverse complement strand
AGGAGGAGGAGCAGGAGGAGCAGGAGGAGCAGGAGGAGGAGGACAGGAGGAGCAGGAGGAGCAGCAGGAGCAGGAGCAGCAGGAGGAAGAGGAGGAGCAGGAGGGGCAGGAGGAGCAGGAGCAGCAGGAGGAGCAGTAGGAGCAGAGCAGGAGGAGCAGGAGGAGCAGAAGCAGCAGGAGGAGCAGGAGGGGCAGGAACAGCAGGAGGAGCAGGAGCAGCAGGAGCAGCAGGAGGAGCAGAGCAGGAGGAGCAGGAGCAGGAGGAGGAGGAGCAGGAGGAGCAGCAGGGGCAGGAGGAGCAGGAGGGGCAGGAGAAGCAGGAGGAGGAGCAGGAGGAGGAGCAGGAAGAGCAGGAGGAGGAGCAGGAGGAGGAGGAGGAGCAGGAGGAGCAGAGCGGGAGGGGCAGGAGGAGCAGGAGGGGCAGGAGGAGCAGAGCGGGAGGGGCAGGAGGAGCAGAGCAGGAGGAGCAGGAGGA
>NW_028040418.1:0-9697 GCF_054177405.1 Leptonychotes weddellii | reverse complement strand
GGGTGTTGAGGAGGGCACATTCTGCATGGAGCACTGGGTGTTGTGCACGAACAATGAATCATGGAACACTTCATCTAGAACTAATGATGTAATGTATGGGGATTAACATAAGAATAAAAAAAATAAATAAATAAATAAAAAAAATAAAGGAACTCAAGTTCTGCCTCTTTATCTTTGCAATCACCGTGTTCTCACTGTTGTATCAAACCCACTATTTAAAAGCAAGAATATGCAGTGCAAGCGGGGGGGATGGAAGGCGCCAAGTGCAGCCAAAGTAACACCATGACTCTGAACCACCCAGATGAATGCACGCATGCAGCCCAGGGAACCACGCAGAGCGAGAATTCTCCCGCATGACTTCCAGGGAGAATACAGTGCGATTAAAGGATAAGTAATAAGGATGCATTCATTTGAAGCTTACGCATATTATTATTAAAGCAACAGTAATTGCAGCAATTGTTTAGAATCGAGACCGACAGAAGACGTCTTTGGGGAGCAGTGTTTATCACTGACACTGCCTAGCATCGCCTAAGTGGGGCGATCATTAGGAGCAGTCCGACCCTTTGTCTGTGTTATTAGGACTCTTACATTTCTTACAGACAGTGCACCCCTTCTTTTCTGCACGGAGGTGACCGCGTCCTCTGTCCTGTCCTTGGTACTGGTGCTTTGCCCCTTCCACTTGTCCTTGATAAAAGACAAGTCAGGAGGCTTTCAAGTCCTTCCTCACACACTCCAACTTCGGGTGCCTGGGAAAGGGCGAAGGGGGAGCAGGGGCTCTGAGCACCTGGAGCTGGGGATAGGGCTACTTATGGGCTTCCAGGCCCCGCAGGACCTCTCCAGCCTCCACTCACTCCTCCCCACCTGCTCACCACACCCCAGCCTTGATTTCCCTGATGCTTTCTGGAAGCACTATGTTCTCCCTCACCTCCAGGTCCTTGTAATGTTCCCTTCGCCCAACGAACTTCTACTCAACTGCACAACCCGTCTGAGAAAATCACCCCCTCCAGGAAGCTTTCCTTCATCCCTTTCCTGTTCACCCCCCAACACAGTCTGAGTTATATCAGCAGATGCTTTTCTTAGCACATAACAGGCTGTACGGAAGGCACACTCTCACCATGTCCATCTCCTGGGCTGGGCCCTGAGTTCTTTGGGGACCCCAGGCCTGATCTTGTTTACAGCTGTGTATCTAGCACCTTGCACTGGCCAGGCCCACAGCCAGTGCTCAGAAATGTTTGTGGAACATGAGTGAACCGTGCTGTGTCCCAGCTTAACTGCATGAGTCTGCATACCCTCTTCCACCCTGGGAAGGAGGACATGTCCCTCCCCATCCCTTCTTCCTTCTCCAGGTGGCAGTCTGGCACTCCCAGGATCCTGACCCTGATAGGCTGGGTAGGCGGGGTGCGGCAGGGGTTGGGGAACCACCAAGGTGATGATGTAGAGCCTTGAGGTGGGCACTGGGTGGGCCCCATGACTATCCCCAGTGTAAGGCTGAGAGGCCAGGAGCCTGCGCTGGGGGCAGTTGGAGTGGATACTGACTGAGGGACGTGAAGACGACAGTCAACTGAGCATGGGGGCCACTTGCCAAGGACATCAGAGTGGGATGCCCCCCAGGGTTGGGTGTTTGGGAAGCTTGGCTCCCTGCGTGGGTGACTTCTTCCCTCCATATGTGGAGTCCAGAACTCGCTGCTGGGGATGCGCCAGGCTCTTTCCAGGCTGTGGTCCGCTTGGACCTCAGAGGCTGTGGAGCCGTGCAGGAGAGCTCTTCTCTGAAAGGAAAATGGGCAAAATGAGAGTCCAAGACTGAGCCACACAGGAGGGAAGGATTTGTTTGAGACCCACCAAAAAGACAGCCTGGGGTGACGGGAGGAGATGAGGCTGGAGGAGACTGGGAATAAGGGGGCCAGAGCAAGGGTAGAGGTATCCTGTGGGTCAGCCCCTCAACTGCTCTCCCTCCCCGCCTGGTGGCCATGGGAGTATGAGGCCTGGGGGGACTTGGCACCACTGGTCATAAGCATTCTGTCCCCTCTGCAGACTTGTCTTAGCCCTCCATACAGCCTCTCCTAAGGAAAGGAGCCCCTGGGCTCACACTGTCAGGTTCCTGCCCCCTTTCCCCCGCCTCCTAGAGCCCCATCTCCTCTCTCTATTCCTTGCCCTCTAAACCCACTGGCTTTCAGCTCCTACAACAGGCCTGTGTCCACCTACTGTGCGTTTCAACCATAAAGGCCCTTCTCCTTTTGGGCCTGGCGTCTCCTACTGACCCTCCAGGACCCTCCAGGGAACCTCGCCTGCCCCAGCCTCACCGGCCAGGACTCAGATGGCTGGGTTTTCCTGTTTCCTGCTCTTATAGTTCCTTTCATAAAACTTAACATCGTTGTAACTATACATGTATTTTTGTGGTTGGATCTGATGAAGCGCCAACTCCCTACAGGTCTGTATGTGCCTCTTTTTTTTTTTTTAAAGATTTTATTTATTTATTTGAGAGAGAGAGAATGAGAGAGAGAGAAAGCACATGAGAGGGGGAAGGGTCAGAGGGAGAAGCAGACTCCTCGACAAGCAGGGAGCCTGATGAGGGACTCGATCCCGGGACTCCAGGATCATGACCTGAGCCGAAGGCAGTCGCTTAACCGACTGAGCCACCCAGGCGCCCCCTGTACGTGCCTCTTCTATTGCTCACTGTAGCCACAGCTCCGACTGCAATGCCGTAAGGCCTTACCAAGGATTTGTGGAATGGCGGCAAATCTGCTGTCGCCTCGCCGGTCCCAGCTCTTGGGCCAGGGAATGGATCTGTGCCTTTTCATCGTGGAGGACCTGGTGCCCCTGGTCAGCGGCCCTGATCCCCCGGGGTTGGGCCAGCTCTGGCTTGGTGGATGCTGTTGTAGGCCTGGCCCTGGCAGGTTGAGGCCCAGGCCCTGGACCACAAGGGAGCTTTCCCTCCCTGGCTTCTTTTAGCCGCAGTACCCTAGAACCTTCCTGTCCCCCCTCCCCTGGCCATCTCGAAACCTCAAGATTCTGCAACCACTTTCATAAGAACCGTCCTCCAGCCTCGGTGGAACTGCTGGCCACAGGCCTGATTGGATCTCTTTATCTGCTCAGCTCCAACGGCCCCCCATGGAGACAGCAGGGGCCCGCTGAGCCTGCTCCTGTTCCCGGGGCTTTCTGGGAATGGGGTCCTTGGCCCTATTCTCATGATAAGAACACTGAGGTCTGCCGGGGAGCGGGGGCTTGGCTCAAACTGCAGTGACTCCACACCGTGCCCGAGGCCAGGGCAGGCCAGGAGTGTGTGCACGTCTGTGCACCAGAGGGGACGACTCTCCTGAGCAAGGCTGGAAAAAACGTAACTGTGGGGCCTCGGAGAGCTGGCCTGGAAGTCCAGCACCACACTGGCTCTGTGACCTTGAGTAAGGGCTTGACCTCTCTGATCTGCTAGTCAGCAATGAGGGGGAATGTTCAGAAGGCAGGAGCAATCCCTGGTGAGCACTCGAGAGATGCGCGGGTCCAGACTGGGGGATCCACTGAGGGCAAGCACCCCTCCCTTCTCCCCCTTCCTGCCTGGGCATTCTGTGGGAGCCGGACCTCGCCTCCTCTGTCGGACTGGCCGCTCCCAGGGGCAGGGACCGGGGGCAGGGGAAGGTTTATGGGCTTGCAGACAAAGCAGCAATATAGTGAGTGAGAGGGGCTCAGTGGGGCGCAGGACCCACAGGGCACTGCTGCTTGTGGGGTAACTGAGGCCAAGCAGGACCCGTTCCAGAGGGAGCCTGCCAGCCGGCTCAACGGGATTTATTGTCCTTGTCCTTTGCCAGCCTGGACTCTGTGCTTTACTCTGCTCACCTGTGTCCTCGCCACAACCCTATGAGGCAGGGGCTGCCCCCCTGAGACCTTGGTTTTATTGTTGAGGTAGAGTGAAAACTTGTCATGGTCTTGGAGCCAGGGAGGGGATCTCAACCTGGGTCTTACTCGACAAGCTGCCTCCTTCTCCCCCAAGCTCCCAAGGGTGCAGATGGGACAGACTGGGAAGGTGACCTGGGCTTGAGCACACAAAGGCAGGCCTGGTGGCCTCTGAGTAGGACTTAGGGCAGTCTGACAGGCCACCCTGGCGGTACTCTCTAGGCTCCCTGCTGGGAGAGGCTGCTGTGGTGACTGCCCCAGCTTGGGGCGGTGGGTGGGGGAATGGAAGCCACTCTGGGGCAAGGGGGGACAGGGAGGAGCACAGGAAGGGGTAAGGGTTGGGCCCCAGAGCCTGACCTCAGCCCCCTTGGCCTCACACTCTGAATAAAATCCTCAGTCTCTCCACAAGACAGGGCCCACACTGATCTGTCTTTGCATCCTGGCATCTCAATATATCTAGAAAGAATAAATGCCTGAAGGCTGTAGAAATTTAGACACCCTGTTGAACAAATAGTCTCTTGCCTGGGACACTTACAATTTAGGAGTTTTAAAAATGCAAACAATGACTTGAGTGGTGCCTGACTGGCTCAGTGGTAGAGCGGCCAACTCTTGACCTCGGGCTTGTGAGTTCAAGCCCCATGCTGGTGTAGAGACTATTAAAAAAAAAAAAAAGATTAAAAAAGTGCAAACAAGGACTTGAAAGATTGTGCAGCTCTTACCCCTACCCTCCCGGTCACAGCCTCCCCAGCATCTCTGGTGGGGGTGATGAGCTTGGGGGTGGCCCCAGCCCCGCCCCTGCACAGGAAGTGGCTGGACCCAGCGCCCTGCCTACGGGCAGAAAGCCTCCTAGCCGGGCCCTTTGTGCTAGGTGAGGGTCGCTCGCTCTCTCTTTACTCTTCCTGTCCAACCCCCACAGTGCAGTCTTCTGGTGCTGTCATGGAAAGAGTGAGGCTCCTCCCCTCAGGGCACAGTAGCCAAGCATGAAGGTGTTACTAGTTGATGCCTCCTTCAGTCCTCAGAGCCTGAGTGGGCTCTTCTGAGTCTGCCACTGGTGTTGGGCTTGGCAAGGACAGGTCTTGGCTTTTGTTATATCCATCTGGGCAGCGATGACAGTTCTGAATGCAATCGGGCCTTGTGGCCTCCAATACACAATGGGCAGTGGGGAATAGTCCAGAAGAGATGGAGCCACATGCTCCCTCAATTCTCCTCCTGACACAGCCCTGCCGCTGAGCACTTGTTGGGTTGGTGGATACACTCCAGAAAGAGAAGGTCAGAGAGGTCTGTTGTCAAGGACCAATATTTACAATAGTATTGGTTCCTTTATTCTTTCAACAAATACTTGTGGAGAGCCTTCACATTCTAGGTCCTGTGCAAGGCACTGGGGTTATGGGGGTGAGGCATCTAACAGGCATCTAACAGAGGAGAGACATGAAACAAACATTGCCCCCTGCAGGTCTGAGGGAGGAAAAGCCCTAGGTATATCCCATGTAAATGTGAAAGTGTACTCCTATATCCTCGTGTTAGGAGACTTGCCCAAGGCAACAGCTAGTTAACACAAGAACTTGAACTTGAATCCAGGTCTTTTTTCTCCACGTCAAATTTTTTTTTTTAAAAGATTTTATTTATTTATTTGTGAGAGAGAGAATGAGAGACAGAGAGCACGAGAGGGAGGAGGGTCAGAGGGAGAAGCAGACTCCCTGCCGAGCAGGGAGCCCGATGCGGGACTCGATCCCGGGACTCCAGGATCATGACCCGAGCCGAAGGCAGTCACTTAACTGACTGAGCCACCCAGGCACCCCTCCATGTCAAATTTTTAACCCCCTATACCAGGTCTGACCTCTATAACTCATTCTTTGCCCGGTAGCCAACATGTCCTTTTTAAAGTATAAATTAGATCATGCTACCACCCCAACCTCCATTCATGCCTTCCAAAGATTCATTGCATTCAGAATAAAATTCAAACTCTCTCCTCAACCGGCTCTTATCTACATATCCGTAGTACTTAAAAATATATCCACAAATTCTTTGACACTCCTCATCCAAAAGATGGAGTTTAATTCCCTCCTTTGAATGTGGGCTGCACTTGGTGGCTCACTTCTAAGAGAATGCAGTAGAAGCAGATGCTCTGTGACTTCTGAGAACAAGTGGTAGCAAGGTTACAACGTCCACCTGGCTCTCTGTCCCGAGACACGTGTCCTCGGAACTAGGCTACCACGTTGTGGTAGACCAGTCAACTGCCCCACCTAGCTACCTAGCCGACACCAACATCAACAGCCAGACATGTTGCTTCTTGCCTCGCCCTTGAGTCTTCCAATGGAGGCCCAAGAAGCAGAGATAGGTTGTCTCTGCCATGGCCTGCCAGAATTCCTGGCCCATGGAACTTGTGAGAGATAATATAGGACTACTTGTTTAAACTGCTAGGTTTAAGGTTGATTTGTAGATAACTAATACAACATCTTAGAGCTCACCTCCTACCAAAATCCTCTTTGTTCACCACACTCCAGTTACATTCTCTTTTCTTTTCCCTTTGGCCACCAAGTTCATTCTTACCTCAAGACATTTGCACTTGCTGTTTCTTCTATCTGGAATGCTTGCCCATCACCCAGATCTTGGTCTGCCTGGCTCCTCATTATCCAGATCTTTGCTCAAATACCCCCTCCTCAGAGATTCCTTCCCCAACCACATCTTATAATACAGCCCACCTTACCAGTCACATTACCCCATGCATTTCCTTCATAGCTTTTAATCATGAAATCATTTATTTGTCCATCTATTACTTATCTATCTCCTCACACTTCTTCCTTCCTCTTTTCAGCACCTCCTGTGGGGAGGACAAAATGATGGGTCTTTTCCTTATGAGAGTTCTCAATGCAAGGCCGTGGGTCCCCTGGTCTTTGTGGCTTCTCTGTCAATTCAAACCGTAGGGCAAGCCCAGGGGCCTATGGGCCCCATTTCCACATTCTTAGGAGAGGCAAGGGGCTTCCTGAACACATTCCCTGAGATAGGAGACATGGCCTCCTCTTTCCCCCCTGGCCTTCACCTCAGCGGTCACCCCATAGCCTTGCTGTTTTTTTTTTTTTTAAAGATTATTTATTTATTTATTTGACAGAGAGATAGAGAGAGAGCACAGGTAGACAGAGCAGCAGGCAGAGGGAGAGGGAGAAGCAGGCTTCCCGCCGAGCAGGGAGCCCGATGTGGGACTCGATCCCAGGACCCTGGGATCATGACCTGAGCTGAAGGCAGATGCTTAACCGACTGAGCCACCCAGGCGCCCTAGCCTTGCTGTTTTATTGACATCAGTACAGAATCAGAGAGAGCATGAGGTCCTCTCTTTCTGCTGCTCACACTCTCCTCCTTCATAAGGCCTCTGGTCTTCTCCCCTCTCTAGTTCTAATTCTTTCCCCCACTTTCTCAGGGTCCCCCCCTATATCTCATGCACACCACACACACACACACACTCACACACACACTCTCCAGGTTCATGAAGGGCAGGGTGGGGAATAACCCACCTGGCAGAGAGAATTTTAGCTCTGACATTGTTCAGAGTTGCCCAGGCATGGTACTTATTGAAGCACCTTTAGTCAGTTTTACTCTTTTAAATTCTCCACTGAGAAAGAACCTCTTATGGCCTGCACAGTCACTCTCTGCCCTTTCCTTGTATGCCCCTGCATCCATGAGATGTAGGAGACATGGCCATAGGCGGCTCTCCAGGAAGCATCATTGTCCTTGGTGCCCCAGGTGCTTCCTCTCCCCCTTTCAGCTCTCTCTCCATCCCAGCTCCCTCAGCAACTGCTGATGGTTCCTACTGGATTAGCCACTGCTGCAGCCACATGAGTCTTCACAGGATTACCTGCTTCCTCAGGGTCCTGTCCTTTCTTCCCTTGGCTCAGCCAAAACAAAGTCAGTTTCCCTAAGAACTTCGGGGAAAACAGGACAAGTAGGACAGCAAAACTAAATTGGAAGCACTCAATAAATACTTGTGTAATGGTGTTTAATGGATGAATAAAAACATGAATGTCTAGACATAAATAATTATAAGTTCCTTGGATGGTGTCATTTAAGGAGTACCCTGCTTGTGCCTTTCACGGCAGACATACCTGGGAGGGGAGTCTGTCCACGCACATGCTTCTTCTCTGGGAACAACCCTCACCCACAATTCCTGCTGGAGGGATGTACCTTGATGTCATGCTTATGTCACACGCCTGCACATCACCTCAGCCACATGGGACATGTGGCCCAACCTCAGCCCATCAGGTTATTCTCATAGGGCTTTAGAGTTTGAACCTGAGACACTGAGCTAGTTAACTGCAGAAAGCAGAATGGGAAGGTCTGGTTTTCGGGTTGAGGCTCCCATCTGAGTCATATACAAGATGACTGTGTAAGGACGGAGAGAGGGCAGGAATGAGGAGAGACCAGCTGTGTCTGTCCCGACAGCTTCTTATCCCCACAGTCCACAACTTCAGGATTTAAATAAAAGCAGCTGGGCTTGCAGCCCTTTGCAACTGTAACCATAACCCACTTCTTCTCTTCAACTCTGCCGAACAACCTGATCCCAAAGGTCCAGTGTGAGAGTGAAGGAAATACAACGGGTGTGTGGCAATGAGTTCCAGGAAGAGAGGAAGCAAGGGACACCACTGAACTGGAGGTGGGAGAAAAGACCACATGGACGTAAAGACTGAACTGGCAGAAATCAATGTAGGGAGGGAGAGAAGGGAAAAGGGGTGGGGATAAGAGAAATGAGAGTCAGCACAGTGCTAGAGAGCACTGTCTACACACCAATACTGCAGCAGGCCCCAAATGTATGTTCACAAAAATGAATGAATGAACACATGAACAGATCTTCCCAATCCTATTTGCCAGAAGTATGGAGTCTGAAAATGGGGGTGAGGGGGGCAGGGATAGCCGTAAGTTGTTAGAGCCTTGCAGACATGCCCCTGAATTTATGCTCACCCTCTGTTCTCTGTTTCACTCTTGGGCATGGTGAAAGGACCTCTGGAGCTCAGCCCCCACCCTCTCCAGGCCTCCCTCACTGCACTGAGGAATTGCCGCCAAACCCCTCCAAAGCACTACACATCTGATGAGAGAAGAAATGTCAGGGAGAAGGATGACAATGACAATAATCCTTGCCTAGGTTCTATGTAAGGTTTATAAAATATTCTACATGTTTTGGAATCTTATAACAAATCTGTGAGATTATTGGGACTATGCCAGTGTGGGGAGGAAGAATCCATACATTCAAGAGAGGCCAGGTAGCTGCTCCAAGATCATCAGTCTGGGAACGAATGGGTCAGGGGCTCTCAATTTAGGGCTAAGGCTTCAAGGCCTGTGCTTTCTCTAACACTCTGGACACTGACCAAAAATGGCTGGGAAAACACATAAACTAGAACTGCTCTCACTGGAAATAGCCTCCTCATAAGAGGAAACTATCCACCAAGAAGAGGAAAAGAAGGGTGTGGCTTTTTGGAGCCATGAGAACGCTTCTCATTGTAGCAGGAGTTTCAGAACTTCAGCATAAACCTAGGCCACCAAAGAGGATTTTCTCCCTTTTCCTAAAAATCTGAGTCAGTTGCTTAGTTTCAAAATCACTCACTTTTTTTTTCTTGATAGTCTCCTCGCCCGGAGTGGAGACCAACACAGAACTTGAACTCATTACCCCGAAGATCAAGACCTCAGTTGAGATCAAGTCAGATGCTTAACTGGCTGGGTCACCCAGGTGCCCAAAACTCAGTCACTTCTATGATGACCTCCACAACATATCCACAAGCTATGAAGTCAGCAGATACAGTAGCTTTCCCTCCATTCTACAAATGGA
>NW_028040417.1:0-475 GCF_054177405.1 Leptonychotes weddellii | reverse complement strand
AGCGTGAGCGGCGAGGCAGGGCGAGCAAAGCATACTTACCTGGCAGGGGAGATACCATGATCACGAAGGTGGTTTTCCCAGGGCGAGGCTTATCCATTGCACTCCGGATGTGCTGACCCCTGCGATTTCCCCAAATGTGGGAAACTCGACTGCATAATTTGTGGTAGTGGGGGACTGCGTTCGCGCTTTCCCCTGGTTTTTGTACTTAAATAACAGTTTTTTCTGCACTCGCCGCTTTTTTCAAAAGTGTTCTTTAAAGTTTTTGGTATGTTTTTGCTATTATTTTGGGTGAGAGCTGTTTACATAATTTTATGATACTTTACATAACGCCCGGGTTGCGGTTAGAAATCTTGGTACTTCTTTGTGAAACCTGTAAGTTTATAGCTTTTTACAGGTAAAAATGTTTCGTGTCAAAAACACGTGTTTTATGAGTGGGTGATAAGTAACCGTGTTCAGGGTGTTCCGTGCTTAAATG
>NW_028040416.1:0-475 GCF_054177405.1 Leptonychotes weddellii | reverse complement strand
ATATATTTAAAATTGATAGAGGGCGCCTGGGTGGCTCAGTCGGTTAAGTGTCTACCTTCAGCTCAGGTCATGATCCCAGGGTCTTGGAATCGAGTCCCATGTCAGGCTCCCTGCTGATTCTCCCTCTGCCTGTCACTCTCCCTGCTTGTGCTCTCTCTCTCACTCTCTTGCTCTTTCTAAATAAAATCTTTAAAATAAAATACAATTGATATATTTTTGTAATTTTTTTTTAAAGATTTTATTTATTTATTTGACAGAGAGAGTGAGAGAAGAAATGCAAGCAGGGGGTGCCCGAGAGGGAGAAACAGGCTTCCTACAGGAAGCCTGATGCAGGGCTCCATCCGAGGACCCTGGGATCATGACCTGAGCCAAAGGCAGATGCTTAACTACTGAGCCCCCCAGGCTCCCCTATTCTTTGGAATTCTTGAAATGTCTCCATGCCTACAAAAGCTTTCACTATATAAGTACTATTCAA
>NW_028040415.1:0-475 GCF_054177405.1 Leptonychotes weddellii | reverse complement strand
GTGGACCCTGACATAGGTACTTGGCCGGAAGAGGTGTCTCTAGGTTCTAATCAGGGAAGGAAGTGCAAGCCCGTCGGAGCTTGAAGAAGAACACAGAACAAATCCCCATGTCTTGCTGGAGCTCCATGGTCTGCAGACATGGGCATGAGGGCGATTATGGAAACTCTGCAGACAATGGACAGAGCAGGTCACCCCTGCTCCCCAGACGTGCACCTGCCTTCCCCCGGCCACCCTGCGTCATCAGCCAAAGCCAGTGTGCTGAGTGGTTGAGCCACCATCCGAGGAAGCCCACCCATGGGCATTAATCTGCTAAAGGCCAATTTGCTTAAAGCACTCAGACCAATGCCTGAAGCAGGGTCTGGAAGGGCTCAGGGAGTGTGACTACTGTCAGAGCAGGGGCTGGGACAGCGACAGAGGCAGGCCTCACCCCGCGCTGGGAAAGGCAGAAAGCTGCCTGAATTCAGCATTCTTAAAT
>NW_028040414.1:0-475 GCF_054177405.1 Leptonychotes weddellii | reverse complement strand
AGGAAAAGAGAATAGCCGGGCGCTTCTCGCCTGGACGTCCCGGGACCCCGATCTTCTCCTCTCCCTCTTCAATTCCCATCAGAGGCCAGGTGTAGGGATGTAATGATTTTGGAAATTGTGAGCTAAAAAAGGAAATCATTTTCTTTTTTCTTTCTTTCTTTCTTTCTTCTTTCGTCCTTCCTTCCTTCCTTCCTTTCTTTCTTTCTTTTTTTCTTTCTTCTTTCGTTCTTTCTTCTTTCTTTCTTTTCTTTCTTCTTTTGTTCTTCCTTCCTTCCTTCCTTCCTTTCTTCTTTCTTTCTTTCTTTCTTTCTTTTTTTCTTTCTTTCTTTCGTTCTTTCTTTCTTCTTTCGTTCTTCCTTCCTTCCTTTCTTCTTTCTTTCTTCCTTCCTTCCTTTCTTTCTTCTTTCTTTTTTTCTTTCTTTCTTTCTTCTTTCGTTCTTTCTTCCTTCCTTCCTTCCTTTCTTCTTTCTTTCTT
>NW_028040413.1:0-475 GCF_054177405.1 Leptonychotes weddellii | reverse complement strand
TAAGTAAATGAGTTGGCTAATAGAGTGACTCATGAAGTGCTTAAAAAGTACTTATTTTGGGAAAGTCTACCTTGATTTGAAACCTGGCTCTATCACTCACTAACCTTATGGCTTTAAGTAAGTGACCTCACCTTCTGTGTCTGGGTTTCCTTATCTGTATATATAATGGGGATGACCAGAATTTATGTAATAACCTTATTGTGAGACTAAATGGATAATTATCCATGGATAATCTGAGCAGTTCCTGGAGTATGAGCTGACTATTACTACTCTGTTCTTTTCTTCTAAGTCTGGGCCATTTGCAACACATTTTATAAAAAGTTTAGGGGAGACAGAGAGGAACTGATACACAGATGTATGAAACATGGGCCCTGCTCTGGAGAGTTTGTAATCTAGTGGTGGCACTCAGACAAGCATGAAAGATATAGAGGGAAAGGAAGTATTTGCAGAACATAATTCAAATCTGAAGGTAGGA
>NW_028040412.1:0-475 GCF_054177405.1 Leptonychotes weddellii | reverse complement strand
TGCCAGTCATGTCAGGATTAATGATATACATATAAGATAAATTGACACCCTGTAATTAAAAAGCAGGACTTTGTCTAAGTTAATAAGTAATTCCCGGGCGCCTGGGTGGCTCAGTTGTTTAAGCGACTGCCTTCGGCTCAGGTCATGATCCTGGAGTCCCGGGATCGAGTCCCACGTCGGGCTCCCTGCTCAGCAGCGAGTCTCCCTCTCTCTCTGACCCTCCCCCCTCTCATGCTCTCTATCTCATTCTCTCTCTCTCAAATAAATAAATCTTTAAAAAAAAAAATCTTAAAAAAAAAAATAAGTCATTCCCTACTTAAAATTTGCTGTGTGAAAAAACATCACACACACAGAGTAACTGTTGTTCTGCTGG
Organism: Leptonychotes weddellii; assembly: GCF_054177405.1. Classification (NCBI taxonomy): domain Eukaryota; kingdom Metazoa; phylum Chordata; class Mammalia; order Carnivora; family Phocidae; genus Leptonychotes; species Leptonychotes weddellii. Next base: position 102 of record NW_028040412.1, on the reverse strand, counting down.
AAAGATGTACAAATCACTTTCACAAAACGAATTAAGAGATGGTTCCACTCTTATGGTTCTCTTAGGACAAATAATGGACTATCTTTGCTTGGAATCGTCTAG
>NW_028040411.1:0-475 GCF_054177405.1 Leptonychotes weddellii | reverse complement strand
GCTGATTCCGTGTACAAGGGGCCTGGGATTTGGAGCCCCGAAGAAGCCTGCTCCGAACTAGGGAGAGAGAGCTGAAACGCTTTCGCTTCTTATCAGCTCCCTTTATGGTCTCTGACATGTGTTTTGTTGCACTTGACAAGCTCGGCAAGAATCCCTCACTGAGGAAAGCAGCCTCCCGCCCAGCGTGTGGTCCCTGAGGACGCATCCAGGGGCCCGGGTCCTCACAGCAGGCTCAGTGCCGGGAGCTGAGCTGGGCTGGCGATGGGCAGCCACCGCGCACCAGGCATGACAATCAGACCTGTCACGGGACCGTCTCTGCAGCTGGCGTCTTGCTGCTCGTCCAGTGTGGGGTCAAACATCTACAGCACTTGAATACATAATGGACAGAGCCTCTCATCACGAGTGCTCAGGGCACAACGTGGACTGTCAGCTGGAGACGGAGACGTGTGTGGACTCACCGACCGTACGGGCAGAG
>NW_028040410.1:0-475 GCF_054177405.1 Leptonychotes weddellii | reverse complement strand
TTCTAGCTATCCACCAATACTCATTCGACAAAGCCCTATTTAAAATGATTTGACTCCGAGGGGGGGAAAGATGGCGGAGGAGTAGGGGACCCTATTTCAACTGGTCCCGGAATTGAGCTGGATATCTACCAGACCACTCTGAGCACCCACGAAACCAGGCTGAGATGTAAGAAGATCTGGATCTCTACAAACAGAATATTGCGGGCGGTTGGTTTTGAGGTACGAAGTGGGGAGCCGTGATTCCGCGGGCAGATATCGGAGGATAAACGGCAGCGGGAGGGTGCCTGGCCATGGGGATCCTACACCGCAGGTGAGTGACAGCCTTGCGCGCTGCAGATGGGGCGCAGACTCACAGACTGGTAGCGGCGGGGAAAGGACTTTAGGGCAGCCCCTGGGACGGAAACCCTGAGCGGTGGGGTAGCACCTGCGAACTGCAGCCCCCAGGTTGGAAACCCAGAGCAGCAGGGTCGCGTGC
>NW_028040409.1:0-475 GCF_054177405.1 Leptonychotes weddellii | reverse complement strand
GTTTCCATGAATTTTTTTAATTCTTCTTTAATTTCCTGGTTGACCCATTTATTCTTTAGTAGGATGCTCTTTAGCCTCCATGTATTTGAGTTCTTTCCAACTTTCCTCTTGTGATTGAGTCCTAGTTTCAAAGCATTGTGGTCTGAAAATACACAGGGAATGATTCCAATCTTTTGGTACCGGTTGAGACCTGATTTGTGACGTAGGATGTAATCTATTCTGGAGAATGTTCCATGGGAAGTAGAGAAGAATGTGTATTCTGTTGCTTTGGGATGCAATGTTCTGAATATATCTGTGAAGTCCATTTGGTCCAGTGTGTCATTTATGAAAATAGAACATTTCAAGTGAAGAACCTGAGAAATGAAGTTGTCTTAGATGAGGTTAGAGGTAGAGCAATGAGAATTTCTCCATCTTCACTTGGGGATGTCCATAATTCCTTAAAGCAAAGCAATTGAATTCTTGCCTGGTATATATT
>NW_028040408.1:0-475 GCF_054177405.1 Leptonychotes weddellii | reverse complement strand
ACCCTCCTCCCTCTCATGCTCTCTGTCTCTCATTCTCTCTCTCGCAAATAAATTAAAAAAAAAAAAATCTTAAAAAAAATTAAAATTAAAAAAAAAAAAAAGATGTACCAAGGAGAGTATAGGGAAAAATAACCAAACAACTGATGAGTCCCTCTGGGACTCCAGGACACAAGCCCAAGGTAGAGCCTGAGTGTGGATGCACAGAACACCTCAGTGTTGGCGTTCAGAAGAGACACCTCAAATGAGGCACCCCACCCCCATCACTAGAAACTGCAGTATTCTGAATACAAGCTTCCTTTTCTGAAGACATTGAAGTTTTAATACAAAGTCTGTACAGCTTGTTTACTCAACTTCACTTATTTTTTTTAATTTAGAGAAGATCAGAAAAGAACATTTTAATACAATTTATATAGAGACAATGGAAGGGAATTAGAAATATTTTGGTTTACTTATAAATGATAATACTGTCAAGAGG